>NC_064545.1:1200000-1500000 GCF_023856365.1 Brienomyrus brachyistius
CAACGCTAGGTTTCAAACCCATGACCTTTGCATTGTTACGTCATGCTCTACTTTTTGAGGTACAGCAGCAGGTTATAGTAATTAGAAATCAGGTTGGAAGAGAATGAGGTCATGGTGATTCATGATGTCATATTTTAGGGACAATACGGTATTCTGGTAGCTCCCTGCTTCCCCAGCCATTCCGTTTGAAGAGGCTGAAGGGATCGGCCATGGCACATACGTGCTGTTTGGTCTCATGGTGCCGTTAGCTGCTGGGAGTCATGCTCTGTGCATGCTGGAGCCCCAGAACATTATGCTGAGCTGTTTGCTCAGGTGCGAGTGCCTGCCAGCCCGCCCCCCCAGCCCCACACCTCTGTCAGCTAGGTAGGCATTCCCAGGGCCCCTTGACATCCATCGGCCAAATCTGGCGACTATGAGCCAAACAGGGCACCACGGAAGCGGTTCTGATGGCCCGACTGCTCGTCCTGAGGCCATCTAATGTTTTATAGGCTACTTGTCAAAATGTTTGACTTGGTTTCAGGGTCATGTGAGCAGGCCGGTTCTGAGACTGCTCTCACACCACTATGCACGGTTTACTGTATAAACAGGGGGCTCTGTCATTTATCCGCCACGGGGATGGTAAATCTGGCCATCTGAGTGTTTGCTGAGGAGTTCCCAGAGCCACTCACTGGAGGCCTGGGTCTGGCCGCTAGGCTCCTGGCCCTTGAAAGGCTTCCGAGGGCACATCCAGCAGTCTCGTACCCAGTCAGTGCCTCGTCTACCTTACATGCCCCTTGAACCCCTGTGCAGCACTTCGTCAGGCTGACCCTGAACCTGAGGCATATAAAAAAGCTTTAATTTCTTACTAGTTCAAGGCCAGACACTGACTTCCACAACAGAGGCTATTAGACCTCTTTTAAATTAATTTTTATACTGATAGTCAGGCCTTTACAGAAGAAGATTAAATTTATTTGCCCACTGGTCAATGCAAATATAAAAGTTTATCAAGTAGCATTATAAAGTAGTTTTGGGGGGAAAAAATGTGTACTATTTCATGGCTTGTACCTATGATCCTGCGCATAGAGAGCGGGTGGACATTGGCTGTTTGTTTTTTTTTCAGTAGTTTCAGTAGTTTGGGGCTTATAAGCCTGAGCTCTTTTTGCATCATTGTTCTTTTTTTCAAAGGCTTACTGTTCCGCTGTCCCTACAGAGCCCATCTGTCGCTGATCGTGGGGGTGCGCTGCCTTTTACCTTTTTAGCAGAGTTTGCGCGCCGCTGGCTGCATTTGACATGTGCGTGGCAGCTCTGCGGTGTGCGCGCTGGAGCGCCGGGCCGCGTTGGCCGCCCCAGCTGTGCGGCAGACTGGGCGCGCCCGCGGTCCGCCGCGGCTGACGACCGCCGTCCCTCTCGGTGCCATAGATCGTCATCCTTATGCGCACACTTTTTATCTTCAAACGGCACCGATGAATATATCTGCCCGTTTGTTTTCCTTCGTTGATCCCCGTATTTTGTTTTCATTTTATATGATACGATACTCGCATGTCCAACGCTTTTATATTCGCTTCTGTTCTCAACGTTTTGTGTGACTATAACTGACGGCTGTATTAGTCAAAGTGAAAATGGAATATTGGTATGATGCAGGTAGAGTAATGGTAGTGAAAAAAGGGGTTAAGTCTGAGTATTTTTTACGCTACTTTTTGGGAGGTACGGGCTTTTATTTTGGGAAACAGGCGCTCGTTTGATGTCGACGCTGATGTGAAAGGCAGCAGGGCGTGATCGCGCACTTTCTCCTCCGTCTGTAAAAAATGCACCCCTTATGCTTTCAAATGCGGACGCAGGCTTTACGTGTTTGCAGTTTAATGTGATTAACAGCACGTTTTATTTCCTTTTAAAAGTCGGGCCATACTTTTGGCACTGCGATTCCACATTCCTGAAACGTTACGAGCTTAGCAGAAATGTGAGATGTTCGCAGTAAATGTCTGAGGTTATATATGATGCGTGCGTCCTCTAAACATAATCATAATATTTCCTTTGATATGAAAATGATAGCATTTTATCCTGCCGATATAAAAGGGTCAGGAAGATTGAGGGTTGACGCAGCACGGCTTTGAATGGGACTGTAACTGGTACGCGCGCAGAATGCATGAGGAAAGCTGAGTTTCATCTTAACGCGTTTGCATGTCGGAATGTAACACATCCTAAAAAATGCGCTTTCAAGCGGCAGCCAGCATTTAATACATAAAGCATGGTGTAGCAGCCTGGTCGGAGCACTAAAAATTACAGACACTCCCCAGGTTACGATGGGGTTACGTACTAATAAACCTGTGGTAAGGCAAAAAATGTATTTTAAAACGGTACACCTAACCTAACAAACACATCTTAGCCTAGCATACCTTAAACATGCTTAGAACACTTACATTAGCCCATGGTTGGGCAAAATCATTAACATAACATTTTATAGTAAAGGGTCGAATATCCCATGTAATTTATAGAATAATCATGCCCATCGTAAAGTGGAAATGTCGTAACACGGACCATCGTAACCCAGGGAGTGTCTGTACTCCCGTGAACTTAGCGGTCACCGTAACAGGACCCGCAGCATACTCGAGATGTACACACTTAAAATGGATTATGACTGTCACATAATTACAGTAATTATAGGCATTTATTTACACTTCTGGGCAAATAATGCAATATTACCGCAGGTTTTCCTTCACTGAAAAATCGACTGCCACGGTGTAAATTTTATCAACATGAGCCTTGGCCGAAAGGTGACACATTTGCATTTATTTATTTAGCAGATGCTTTTGTCCAAAGTGACGTACAGGCGACGTACATCGATACATGCACTGCATATGGCACATGTATTTGTGAGTGCAGATAAATTGGAACAAACTTGACACTAGACTTGAATTTCTCTGTCTGGCCTCCTGGAAATGGCACATCAGATTTTATCTTTCAGCACTATTTTACATCCCAGTGCTAATTTGAAGCAGTAAGTAAGCTACGTTTCTTATATTTGGAACTAACTGGACATTGATGGAATGGTCCTAATACTTCGGAAGGCACTAAATGTGTGTGTGTATAAAAATAGTTTAAATGTACCTTTCAGTGTTATTGTGTTGTTTCCACTGGCATCTCAGCACAGCTATCATTGGCTATGTGTTCCCCATCTCTAGAGACAGAAGCTTCTGCAGGAGCTGGGCGGGCAGCGAATCCCCTTCCTCTCACCTGCAGACCCGGGCTTTCAGCAGCTGGTGAGTGGGCCCGCTCTACGCCATAAGCCTGCACCGATCAGGCAGAGGATGCTGGGAAATAAACATGGCATCTCACTCCTGTTTTACGATGTTTGCTTAGTGGTGACACTGGCTCGATCTATGATTAAAGAACCCGAGTGGGAAATACACTGTAAGTATGTGGACACCAGCTTGTCCAACATCTCATTCTGAAACCAAGGATATTAATATGAAGTAATCATTGTTGCTATAATAAGCTCCACCCTTCAGGGATGGCTTTCCATTAGGTGGTGTTGGTGTGATTTACTGCCATGCAGGTTGGGTATTGATATATTGGTGATCAGGTTCCTTTCTGTGTGGCCGACCACTTCAGAACTGAACTTGCTCCTAGATGTTTTGACCTTCACAGTCACTTTACTTGCAGTTGACCAGGGCAGCCCTAGCAATACAGAAAAGTGGCAGAGTGACTTGTTGGAAAGATGGCATCCTATGGTGGTACCAAGTTGAAAGTCACTAACCTCTCCTGTACAACCACCCATTCTGCTGCTAACGTTTGTTACAGGAGATTGTGTGACTGTGTGCTTAATGAAAACTGGTGTGGCTTAAATAGCCAATTCCCTCTGACTAGCAGGGGTGTCCACATGCTTTTGGCCATATAGTGTGTGTGTTGTATACTGTATAGTATATATAAATGGTTAGTAATGAATCATTCTTAGCAGCAGCTCAGTATGGATTTGGCTTGCCAGTGACCTCCACCCTGACTGCGTACTCTGTGTTGGCTCCCGCGCAGTGGGAGTCCAGTTATCCCGGCCTGGTCCTACGACGGGCTGACGGTCTGCCCCCTGATCTGCACAGCCGCGTGCAGGCCGCCCTCTGCTCCCTGCGTGGCCGCGGCTGCCTGCTGCGTGACCTCGTGCGGGTGCGAGGCCGCGACGTCTTCACCTCAGTCTCCCGCGCTCTCCTGGGCCTGCCGGGCTACACCTACCGCTACCTGAACACCCGCCTCTTCACCATCCCCTGGCACAGCGAGGAGACGGAGGAGCGGAAGGAAGGGGAGCAGGAAGACAAGTCACAGGGCGAGGCTCGGGAGGAAGTGGAGGATAAGGGCAAGGCCTGCTGTGACCAGGAGCTAAGGGCAGCCTGCAAGGCACTGTGGGAGCTGAACCACTTCTTCTGCAAAGATGTGTACCGCAGAGAGGAAGCTAGCGACCATGAGCAGGGACCCAAAGAGGCCGAGGCTGGCGGGGGGTCTCCTCAGCCACAGTGCTCCAAGGGCTCCCCCGCCATGGCCCAGTTTAACGTCACCCTGCTGAACTACATGGACCCAGCCACCATGGACCAGCTGAAGGAAGAGCCCTACTACGGCATGGGCAAGATGGCGGTGGGCTGGCACCACGACGAGAACCTGGTGTCGTTTTCCTCGGTTGCCGTGTATAACTACAGCTGCCAGGATGACAAAGTTGAGGGTAAGGGGGTGGGGGAGGGCTCAACCCGCTGCGGCAGATTAGCATAGCTTTGCACGCAGCTGTTCTGTGTTTGAAGTAAATAAAATGTGCAGGTTTTTCACAGCTTTCCTAGCTGGGTTCTGGATATTGCCTCTTACAGGCTTTGGTGGTAGTTTCGTTTTCAAGGCACTTAAGGAATACTTCTATTCTTTTGAGTCAGTAAAAAGTATATTTTATTAAAAAAAAAAAAAAACTATTTTCAAATATTGGTTACCAAGTAAAAAAATTACTGTAAGAAGTAAATTTAATTTACTGCCCGACTGTTTTTATAATCTTTGGTGAAAACATCACAACCTTAGTCCTGTTGTCTGTGACATTTCACACATTTTTGAAAGAACAGCAGTTCAGAATAAAATCTGCTGGACAAGGTCAAGACAATTTTCTGACATATTTTGAGCTGTTAAACGACTTGCTTCAAGTACACTGTGGCAATTCCCTTTAGCCTCTGCAATATCAATATGGCTCCTGGCATTTAACCTAACTAGGTTTTTTCAGTTTAATTTTGAATTAGTTTTTTTTGTGTTATTCACCAATTTTATTTCACTGCCGTTTTGCATAGTTGTTTCATGTCCTAATCAGAAACAACAGGGGTTAGTGCTAATCCTGCCTCACTCCTCGAAGGTTGGAAGGGTCAAATCAGCAGGAATATTTCAGCTGACTGCTTAAAATGTGGCTTTGGTGACCTGTCGGGTACCTGGGAGGTGCTGGACTGATGTTTGTTTTTTGGAGAGAAAAGGGGAAAAGAAGGAGAATGAGGTATTGCAGCAGCGTGAATTAGCGGAGCTCACATCTGTCAGTCGCCTAGTTAGAACTGGAATTGGATCTCGGGGGTGGCAAAGTTTTCTTTTAAAAAATGATATATGACAGTTAATAAAATTCTAAAGGTAGCTCTCTCTCCCTCTCTTTCTCTCTCTCTTTCTCAGAGTCTACCTGGGGTTTTTATACTCTATTACACTGGAATGTTTGAGAGCAATGTCATTTGCAGCTTTCGGAAAGCATTTTCTGAAAATGATGTTACAATTTATCTGGGAAGCGGGAGGAAAAGGATGATGGGAGAGCCAGGGAGCCGTGGAAGGTGTTTAGTATTGATTTTTGTGAAAAGCGTCGAGCAGATCTTGTTTTTGCATTTGCTTAGCATTTGGTAGCGGAGCTAGGAAGAGGTGCTATGACTGTACCCTATTTGTGAAACGGTGTTGTGGAACGGTGGGCCCTTAATTACCCTGCCGATTCTCCGTGTCCATTTCCATCCCTTCATACACTACTGCCACTCAGCATAGCTAACAAACCTTGATTTATTCTAACTAATGAGTGACTCCGCAGCCAGAGGTTTTGTTTCAGTTTACGTTCATACCATTAAAGACAGAACATCCAGGCAGATCTTGACTCATGGAAAGAATTTGTTCCACAAACCTTTATGTAAGTGAAATTTTATGTTGGTTGGATTTACCTCCCCCATGGCATTTAAGACACCTTATAACAGGGGTAGGCAACCCTGATCCTGGAGTGCCATTATCCAGCAGGTTTTCCATCCTACCTGGTCTCTGATGACCCACATCTGATCTTAGGCAGGTAGTAACTCATCCAGTAGGATAGAAAACCCACTGGATGCCTTCACTCCTGGATAGGGGTTTCCTACCACTGCTCTATAGCAAAAAACACATAAGGCAAAAATATATTAGTAATACTAAATAGGTATTATATAAATGACGAGATACACTGTAAATATATTTATACTTTATGTTGCCCGTTTGCATTAGCGCTTCAGTAAACCATTTTTTTTCAATGAGTCTGGATTTTAATAAGATAGTTTTACAGTTGAAAGCTGCCTTTATTGTAAATCTCATCTAATAGATGATTGATTAGGCATTTTGCACCACTGGCATTGTGTAGATGCATAGCGTGCCATTGAATGTCAAATGCTGACATTAGGTGAATGTGCCCTGACGTTGGCGCTGTGTACAGGTGGCAGCTCTGAAGACGCGGGCCGGGCCCCCTGGCGTCTGGGACTGAAGGTGGCCTGGGACATCAACACCCCGGGCCTGGCGGTTCCCCTGCAGTCCGGGGACTGCTACTACCTGCGAGGTACCGATCCACTATGGCTGCCGCCAAGCACACACACACTGGCATCTGGATTCAGAACGTCGTGCTCAGAAATGTACTCCATATGCCTTTCAAAAGGCACATAACATATGTTTTAATGAGAAAAATGCATTTTATAGAGGCTGATAAGTGTGTAATGATGTTAAAAAGCCTTTTTTGAGGATAGTCGTATTAGAACACTTCCCATGCTGACACCATATAAACGGAGGAATCCCACACATGCTTGTCTGAAGTTTGTCCAGAAAATCCCTGCAGCCTCGAACCCTGATAAAATAAAGAAGTTTGTTCCCTTAGTGTCAGATACTCAGACAGAAATGACTTACTCCCAAAAGAAGAGCATGAGTATCGCACTTAATTCATTTCTGAAACGCCACTTTCATCTATGTGTGTAATACTGAGCTGGAAAACGGCGACCAAATCCCAGAACTTGAGTTTGCCTTTATACGTAGTCAGGGGTCCCATGAATCTGCCCACATTAGAAAGGTTAGAAAACCCAAATGTTATTTTATGAAGTGCTGTGACCTCATCTTGATCGCGTCTAGAAGGAAATATGAGGCCGGCCGCCCCAGCGGTGCTCCTATGACATGGGGCGTAAATCAGGCCTTTACGCTGATGGGCTCAGCAGATGCCTCGGCGCGACAGAGTGTCCACCTTCGCGTGGCGTGCCTCCTCACCAGATTTTGTGTGACAGGCCTACTAGCTGGGCTCCACGTGGTATGCCTCCTCACGAGGCCTTGCGTGGCAGGCCTCCTAGCTAGGCTCCGTTTGGCGTGCCTCCTCACCAGGCTTTGCGTGGCAGGCCACCTAGCCGGGCTCCACATGGCAGGCCTCCTAGCCGGGACGTCTTATGGAGATCTGTAGCGGTCGGCTTGCAGTCTGCTGGAACAAGCCTCTGCTTATCTCAGCTTGAGACGTTCTGGGTCTCTCATAGCTTTTGTTTGATTGCACGTGTAAAAGATCATCGCTATTCCGAAGTTCCTACTCAGGTTTGTGTTTATAATTCGTCCCCCTCGAAATACGTGGCTGTGAGCAGCTGGGTCTGATTTGGAGACCTTTCACCATCTTTCCGTGATGGACCCTCTCCATTTTTTCTTTCGTTCAGGCGAAACAGCTACGCCTCACTTTCGAATGCATTCGGAAACTTGACTCAGAGGTCAACCTGAACTCGACAGAATCGATTTATACGGCAGGGTTGTCAATCTCATTTCCAGCGTTGAAAGTGAATCTTGTTTTTTTTTTTTTTTTTATGAAATGGGAATTGATCAGAGTAAATTGATGCGAATTGAATTTATCAAATGAGGTGAATCAAGAGGAAATTGAAAAATTATATTGACCTTATTAAAAAGCCCACATTCTTTCATGGGTAAGTGTTCAGAGAGCAAAAATGTACTGGACAATCAGTTTTCAACATTGTTAACCACTTTGTCAAGCTATGTCCTGGCATGTTTCCATGGCGTTACTGATTGTTGTTTTTCGGACTTCCAGATGTTTACAGGAACATAGCATTGCTAGGTTATGTGAGGCACCATCAAGGCACCATGTTAGAACGACTTGTCCACATTAACAGAACCCCCCCCCCCTTCCTTATTCCCTATGTTCTGTTCTACACAGGTTGTCAGTGTCACACCCTCGAGCTCCTTTTGCTAGAGCACTTACCTGCAAATCCAATCATCATATTAGTGGCAAACAGAATTTCAATCATGAGAAAGATAATGCAGGTCTGGCAGCAGGCTGAGTAAATAATAAGATTTACAGGGCAAACACACCCAGGACAATTAGAAGGACCTATACCCAATAGTTTTAAAAGCCTTCTCCTCTTTGGCTCCATCAGAAGGACAAGTAGGGGCAAAGACAGTGCTAAAATATATATTTACTGTTTACATTTCATAAAGTCATTCTTGAGAAACTCTAAGTTATTCATTAGTCTGAAATACCAAAAAGGAAACCCTTAAATCTGCACATCTGTGTTCACATAGTTTTCATATTCATTCATTCATTTTAATATTTATTCTTTAAAGAATGCCAAACAAAATAGTGGTAACTTGTGGTATCAAGTATTGTTTTCCTTCAGGCTTTTCTGAATGAAGGATGAATGGTTTGGTATGTTTATGGCTGTGTGGGTGAAGATCACCACCCTGTATCTGCTGCTCTGCCTTTAGATGACCTGAACCGGACCCACCAGCACTGCGTCTTGGCCGGGGAGGCTCCTCGCTTCAGCTCCACACACAGAGTGGCCGAGGTGTGCCGGGGGTCTGGGGGCAGGGTGGGGTGGGGCTGGTGTCCCAACGTCTCAAGGCAGCGGAAGTAGAGCTTGGCTGGTCCGCGACCCCTTGCAGACGTGAAGTTGGCGAGGACGAGCCCTCAGAGCACTTCCTGTCGAAACGAGAGCGCCGCTTCGGGGCTCCGATCATGTCGCAGTGCTTAGGACGCCCTGCTGTGTTTTCACAGTGCTCCTCAGGAACACTGGAGTACATACGGCGCCGCTGCAAGGAGGCCTTGGAGAACATGTCCACAAACCAAGACGCTGGTGCCAGAAGTCTGCACTCCCTGTCGCCTTCTGCTCTGCAGCTCTCTGAGGAGATTCACAACGAGGTAGAGCTTTGGGCTACTAGCCTGCTTGCTCTGTGTCATAGACTGCTCCCATCCTGGAGTAAGTTAAAGATACCGCTGTTGGTGGCGTGTTAAATTGGTGGAGTGTTATATGTGTATAGGTGCCCCCCGTTGGGGAATCCCAGGGTACTACTCAGTGGCAGCATTTCCCCACTGATGACGAGGCAGCTAAAGAGCTTGTGTAAAGTCCAAGGAACCAGCAGTGTTCACACACAGGGAATCACCGTGAGATTTCAGCACCCCAGTTGCTTGCCATTATGACGGATGATGTGGTTGATGATTGGCCGAAAAGGCCATGCCTGATATTTATGAAGCCAGGCCGAAGGAGCGGATGCCTGGGAACAGCTCCATCACTGACACTGGGCAACTGCCGCTCGTTAGGAAGTGAGATGTGAGGTGGATTACCGCTCCAGACAGTGGTTGGTGGGGATTTTACTTTCTGTTTTGGAGGGAAATCGCTTTCAGGTGGGCAACAGCCTTACCTAGTTGCACAGTGATCGATTGGGCTATTTGTTTCATGTTGCCCAGGAGAGGCAAACCTAAATTATACTCAGTGATGTATTGCAATTCTGCAATTTATAACCTTTTCAGCCCTCCTTGGCCTCTAACATGTTTGACCAAAGTGGCTTACAGCTGGAGAGTCTGGACCAGCACTTGTGTTCTTTATACACACACACATACACACGCATATAAATAAAGGATGGTACACATATTTGCATGATTTCTTTTAAGGATGTTGATAATTTAGAGTAATTTATCATATATTTACAACCTATTACAAGGATTTGATGCACTGTTTGTGATTATATGGGATTTCTTCCATCCTGTTTTATTGTCTGGTATAAAGGACATCTGACCAGATACAGATGAAGTTGAAGAAGTTGGCAGAACACGAGCACACCCAGTTTTTTGTTTTATAATGATACTGTATCTGGAATTTGTATAAGTACATAGGATTTTTTTGTTTTTCATGTAGCTTGGGATCAGAGCACAGGGTCAGCCATTCTTCTGGTGCCCCTGGAGCATTTTCTCCAGGCAGTTACGGGCCTTTCTCAAGCCAAAAAGTAATATGATTACTCGGCTGGTCACAGACTTCAACCCAACAACCTTATGGGCTCGGGCACAAATTGTTAACCTGCAAAGCTATACACCACCTACGGATCTGTCTGTGTGGAGTGTGTGCGGAAGGCTGCAACTGGCACCCAGAAGCCATTGCGTTGGGCAGACTGCAAATCCCAAATGAACTCACCCTGTTTAGAGCCTTATCATCATTCTCTCGTAGATTCGTAACAGCAGCACGGCTCCAAGAAGGACATGGGTGTTTATAATGCATTGGGAGGGGGGCAAATTAAATCCTGTGAGTATCCTGACTCCTTACATACTGAGTAAGTATATAAACACGCAGAACAAGAATTGCTCATGCAGCCAGTCTTCGGTGTCCTACTTTATTGAGCTGAGGCCTCCTGGAGGTTCTCCAGAACATCAGCAGACCTTTCTGAAGGCCCGGTGGGTCTGAGGACGCAATTAGCACGTGTCCCAGGAATGTGCTCCAGGTCAAGGCCCTTGAATGAAGACGCCCGGCCCCACCTCCATCTCCACAGTGCTGTTTGGTCAGCTGCTGCCGCACAGCGAGAGCTGTACGATCAAGCCGCTATGATTGATGGCCGTGATGCTGAGCCAGCTGGGGGGGGGGGGGGTGAGGAGTGCCGGTCTCACCAAGCCATAGTAGGTTATGGCTGCAGAGCGGGTAGGAGGGGTGTATTGATTGGGATTTCATCATCTTCTACCCTGGGCCCTCCATGGAAATAGATTGAACAGGGTCAGGAAATACTGTGAGGTTGGGGGGTGGTGGAAATCCTGCCTCATTAAATTGAAAGGGGTTAGTTCAGTTTGACTCCGGGGTCACCATGGTGAGTGCACAGTCAATGCAGAGGCTAATGTGCAGTTAGCATGTCACCCAGCGGGATGACAGACACAGGCTAACTCACCAGCAAAAGAACAATAACAGAGATTTTCTCCATCTGGCCAGGTGGCATTTAGTCTCCGACCTTCTCAAATAATTCATGGTGAACGGCTTGACACCAGATGATCGACACCTGGCCACACGCGGACCTTGCTTTTACATTACGCGGCATGATGTACCAGCTCTGTTGGCTAAATGCTAATCCTGAGACTGTAATCATTCTGTAAAGGGGGAGTACCATTGCAAGGGACACATTTAGACTTTGTACCCTCGCATTGTGAAGGGCAGAGGAGAAAGGCAGCGGGTCTGGACTGCAACAAAGCTTGACATTTCTCTCAAAGGTTCCTTGTGTGTGGCTAGCCTAATCTGCACCCAAACCCATGTTTCTGTGAATGTCGTCTGCTGTGATCAAGCCATGTCCGTCAAATAGAAAGAGGAGATCTGTGTTGTATTTAAACGTATGAGCAGAATGTGCCATGGTGTAATTGTTAAACACTATGAATCAATACATCTTGATTTGATCTCAGCTGAGTGTAACACACATTAAAGTCGCAGGTCTGTATTACTGCGGTTTTGTGCTACACTGTTGTTCATATGTCAGCATTTCGTTATTTGAGGGCTGTTTTCCAGCTCTGCATTTCTAGGGGAGGGTACCTGAAACATTCTACCTAATTTAGAGCCTTTCATTTCCATCTCCTGAATGTGGGGCATCCGCACATGAACACGCAGACCTGCCGGCCCCAGGTATCCTGCAGAGGGTTTAATCAGCACATCAAAGGGGCACGTTGAAAATGGCTCCACGACGGCAACGCTATCCAGCCCCAAACTGCCATTCTCCTTAAAAGCTGCGGGGTGAAGTCGCCGAAAGACAGAAAGGCCAGGGCGTCCAGCTGAGGGAGGATTGAATGGGCTTGGGGGTGGGGTGGGCTGGGGTGGCACAGGGGGCAGAGCAGCCGGGTGTCGGGGTGAAAGCCGCTGGTGGATACACACAGCCACCATCGGCACATTGCAGGTAATTAGGAACGCTCTTTGGGACAAGAACAAATAGCAGCAGCCATGGTCGCTCCACTCCAGCACATGAGATGATCGCACACTTTGGAAACAATCCCCTGCAAAAGTACAGTTCCACCATTCACACTATGAGATGGAATAGTAATCACACACTTTGGGGAGCTTCCCTGAAGATGTTCAGTTCTACCAGTCACACTATAAGGTGGATTTATTATCACACACTTCGGAGAAACTCCCCTGCAAATGTACAGTTTTGGCTTTTAAAATCTGAAATAAAAGCTAGATTAATGTTTCTCAGGATTACAGTGATGGTCATTATTAAAATAAAATGGAATATTTTTGGTGTCGTTTTGTCCCTGATGACAAATCCCAGAAACTTTTCTGCTGCTTTGCATCAGTACTTTTCATAGGTTGATTGATTTACAGATGCTTGTGTCTTATGAGATAGGTGACAATGTGCCCAATAAATGTAACCATACATGTGCTGGACATGTTTTTGACCCATAATTCGCCTCAACTGCTCTTGCTACGTCGAGTCTCCTCCCTTTGGCTTGTCTTATGGGATGTGATGGGTTTCTGCAGGTCGAGTTTGAGTGGCTGCGCCAGTACTGGTTCCAGGGCAGACGTTACTCCAGGTTCTGCAGCTGGTGGAACAAGCCCATGGAGGAGCTGGAGGAGTCCTGGAGAGAGATGGAGAGCATGGTGAGATATCCTCTGTCATGAATGGGAATGCCAGGGTTCTTCTGGGGAATAAAATCTGACCACAAGTTACTGGCTCCATGTTCTGAATTCTGAACAAAACCATATTAGAAGTATAATAGGAAATCTGTTGTGCTACAAATGTTGATATTTTCACCAGTGATCTGAGGAGTCTGCACCCTCAGGTGTGAACTTCCAGCAGGACTGTGGTCTCCTAGGAAACAGGCGGTGGTTTATTATGTCATTATTGACAAGAGCTGCAGCATGTAGTAAATAACAGGAGGAAGTGGAGACGAGGGCAGATTGGTGGACTGCCGTGGGAATTCTGTTGAATGCTGGGCTTCCTGTGGTCTACATCAGGTTTCTTCTTTCCACAATTGCATGGAGGTCTTTTGTTTCTCGGTTCCTCACTGCTCTTTAACTTGACTGCTCTGATGATGCTATACAACATTGCGTAACAGGTTGGTATCTCCTTTTGTTTAAGAGGATTATGGTGAATGATTGTGAATTCTGCGTGTGTTTGTTACGAGCACACGTGTGAAAATGCACTGACCCTGTAATAAAAACATCTGTGCTACATTATCTGTTAAGTCTAGCTATCCTCTGTTGCATGCAGAGTCCCTAGCATTGTGCTGAAGCAGCCTGTGCATGTGCCCTTTGTTTAACCAGGGTTTACCCACCTAACCGGCAACAGGCCTCTCTGTTTAGAACCACAGTTCTCTGTGATAGGAGTGGAGCTCAGCTCCTCTGAGGAAGGCAGTAGGGGGCACTCTTGCATTACCGTCTAATGCATCCTCACAGCAGAGCCCCGTTGAGCAGTAATCACATATAACGTGCTGCTGGGAATCCAGTGAGCAGCCACGCTTCCGCCGCGCCGGAGGTGATAGCATGCACGACCCTCCGGGTCCGTCAGTTCGGGGGTGGGTGGGGGGGGGGGGGGTCTCCTGTAAATTCACTTAAAGCTTATACCTTTGTGTCCTGGAAACATCTTTCAAAGATGACTGAATTATTCAAAGTCTTATTTTCTGGAGATACAGGGGTGCTAGATGCTAAGAGCCTGTTTGTAGCGGTAGGTATAGACACTGCGGTCCCCACGGACGTCCAGCATGACCACAGACGGTTGTTTCCATTTGAATTGGATTGGACCACCCAGCCAGGTCACTTTGGTCAATATTTCGGTTTAATCATATTTTTATTTTATTCATTTTCCAAAAGATTATGGTTGTTTAGTTCTTCTGCTTCTAATGAAATGTGGACTTTTCTTTATTTGTCTTCTTTGCGAACTCCAGTGGCAGTGAGGATTTTATTTATTTGAATGGAGTTCCTGAAGACTGTATTCTGAATTATTTTGATTTATTACTATAGGGATTATCTTATACCCCTTAAAACAGAGTGACACAAACCGGTTCTGTGTATGCCTCTGCTTTCGCTGTTTATACTTCAGTCACATTTAACATACACATTTTTGCCATGCAGCGCCGGTTAATGTTTTAATTCTCTTTTTTTTATTGTAATTTTGTGCCATGTATGCATTGTGAGTTTTGATGGAGTTGTTAATAATTTTTTATGTAATGTTTTACTCTGAATTCTTTTTCCAGGTAATGATTTAATATAGTTATTATTGTGGTGCTTTTTGTGCACTATATATTGTTTGCCATAAACATTTATATATATATATATATATATAAATATATCCTAATATATATATATATCGCATCGTAATATATATATTAGAAAATTTTAAACATGCATATTTGAAGTATAGCTACAGCTATATTTATATAGCTATATTTGAAGTACATGTTACAGAATAACGTTACACTAATTCAGAATGACATACATTATTACAATAATATGAATGATTTTTTTTCCTAACCAGATCTCTAGTGTGCCTGATGCTAGGACCATTGTCCTTTAAATTCTAGTTAAGTATAAGCCTCCTGTATGAGATATATTTTAATGCTGTCGTTTATTGGTGCCATTTTCGGCCCTGGGGAGTATTTTCTGCCGCCCCTCTCTTGTGATGGAAATGCCGCACCTTTCATTTGAATGACATTCTGATAAAAAACATTCAGTTATTTCCCCCCCCCCAGCCCGAACTATTACCTTTTGAATTGATGAGCTGCAAAATGGACACATAAAGTGAGGAGATAGTGAGTGAGAGGCAGAGGAAATAAAGGTTATTCAAATGTTTGTGTTTTCGTCTAATGGACGTGAGGAAATTTGAGGCCTTATCGGCTGCCGCAACATCAAGATAAGGGCGGTGTGCATCTTGGGCCCTTACTTTCCATTTAAAAGGAGGCGACGAGCGCGCCGTGCTTTCGGGGTGGAGGAGAGCGCCGCACAAAAGCGTCCCACTCCTGTGAGGTTGGGGGTGGGATACCAGAGGGGGGCGGGGGTTGAGGGGCAGGGGGCTGCTCGCAGATCCTGCGGATAGAGCCTGTGTCTCCCCGGGTCTGCTATCACACAGACCCTACAAAACTGACATTTATTTAAAACGTCCGGCCATGAATAGTGCCAGCCACATCGACAGAGAGGAGAGGACGGGGGGGGGCGTGCAGAGGGCCCCAGTGGCGGCCGGCGGGGCTCCAGCATGGGCTTCCGTTTGTTTCTATGCCTATATCTCGCTTTTTCTTGGGACGTGAGCTCCTTCAGCCCTGGTGAGATTATGACAGGCGCCGTAGCCCGCTTCAGCCTCCCGGCCCTGCCCGCTTTGCTCGGACGCCTCTTTTGAGTAACCTGTCCCGGCCCCTCGCATCCTTTCGCCCGTGAGCTCAAGACCAATGGAACACTGAGAGATCTCTATCGCCCCCTTCCCCATTTGACAGGGAAAGACGCCTCATAAAAGATGAACATCTCCCCAGCAGGATTAATATACATTCTTGGTAAATAGACCTCCCCTCCCCCCACCTGGATATGCGTCGTCTCTTTGGTACCAGTGGATACAAATGGGTTCACGGCTCATTATTTACAGTGCTGTGTGTTATCGGCCTGTCATTCTTATCCAAACCCCCCCATTTGGTCGCAACTGTAGCCGACTGGAACAAAATATGATTGAGGGGTTTCACCCAGAGGCCAGCTTATCTTCGGTATTAATGGGAGCCTTCTAGAACAATTTTGAAAGGCTCTCACATTGCGTGGAGCAGCTGCAGACTGACTGGGGAGATGGCCATCGATAACTGATTAGGTTATTGACTGAGGTGGAAGAGGGGGGCTGATGGCGTCTTGTGTGTGGGAGGGGTCAATGTAAATGTTATTGCCATGCAAGCTTGTTTGATCGAAACCCAAAAGGTTAAGCAAATCCAATCTGGTTTTGTATGGCAGAGTGCAGACACTAACGGGACTTAGAAATCCCCAGGACAGGGAATGAATTATCATATTGGCAATGAAATACTCGACCTCCGACAGACAGTTTACTCTGTCTGTAATGTATTTAGACAGCAATTGGCCTTAATAACCTTTATTGACTTCAGTGGGCCAGAGCCAAGAATCTAATTATTAAAGTGTATCAGTTTCATTGCAGTTTCATATTGCTCTGTATATATATAATTATTTCAAGGTCACTTGGGACAATTTATCTCTATTTCTCTGTTTAATGTGTTTGTAAAACATTAATGTGAAGCGGTGCTCTGCATCTCATCACGGTTAGTTTTAGGGATTACATTTTTTTCTTCGGCATTTTTGGCTCGTTAAGCAGAGGCTCACCACGGCGCATGGCGCCCCCTTCCGGGCTTTTCGCTCTCCCTCCTGCATACGGTCCGCTTGCACAAGTGTGAATCAGACGGCCCGACCGTAAACGTGGCGCTAGCGGAAGATCGCTCCTCTTAGTGTCATCGCTGCTGTTCCTATAAGCGTTTTGTGCTCGGTGAGATACAGGAGGTGAGGTAACTATTTCTTCTTGTGACTCTGCTTCAGCTTGGGAACAGGATCCCATCTAGCTCCCCCGGTGGTCCAGTGTGATCCTGCAGGTAACCGTTGCAGCCAGACGCTTATTTGATGAGATGGATGCCGTCCTCCTGTTCACGAGATTACTTTAGGATTATAGCTGTCACTCATTTGGAGAGTAGCTATACAGTGTAGGTGACTCTTCCCACATGAAGGAACCTGTCCTGACTAGGAGAATGAACTGTAGGGAGGGGTTGGTGGCTGGGGGGGGGGGGTTACAGAATCTGCTGGCTAAGGTATCACCAATTCTCTTTGAAGTACTTCTTCAATAGGATAAGCAGAATTTTAGGAAGCAGCTGATAGTGCTCTGGGTAAATACTTAAACCCCTTTAGAGAATTTCACACGCAGATGCCGCCCTTCTAGAAGGAAAAAAAAGACCACTTATGTTTCCCAAAGCCACTACAGCCCCAAGCTTTGTACCTTAAGACAGAGATATTGAATGGAATTCTACCGAGGATACATCCTGTGACAATATCTACGGGAGCATCAGTGCCATGCCGCGGTTCAGATCGCCCTCTTTTTGCTCACCCTTCCAGCATCGCAGTCCAAATCTCTGCTGATCCAGGGAGTGTCAGTACAGCTCTCAGTGCTATACAGAGTTTCTCGCACCCACAGACCTGCTGGGAAACGTGCCTCTATAAGGAACACTGCTTCCACCAATTCAGTCCTCTCCATAACTCTCAGAATCGTGTAATTGAAATTACGTACGAGTTTACTGTACTATTACTAGTAATAATTTAATTGTACAAGCTTTCTCACCGTGTTCTAAAGGCACAAGCTGCAAATGTTTATAACGATGACAACAACAGCAATAATAATAATGATAGCATGGAAATAATTAATTATCCTGCTATGAGAATAAATAATACACCACAGCCAATAGGAGTTTACTATGGTTCATGCTTGTAAGAGCTTGTAAGTGGTGAAAGGTACTACAGCATATATATATATATATATGTGTGTGTGAATATATATATATATATTTTCATACACACACAGACATATATGTGTGTGTATGTGTGTGTGCGTATATATATATATATATATATATATATATATATATATATATATATATATATATATATATATATATATATAATAAACATGTTTGGCTGCAATAAAAGAATAGGTAAAACGCTGCTTGTAATTTGTGCCGACTATTCCTTATTGTTACAAAGCAAAACATGCAAAGCACTCCCTGGGTTTAATTTCAAATAAAGTCAATCAGAAATGCAAATGTAAGCTAACAGCACATTTTGTAGGAGTCATGTTTGTTCTGTAATTTTTAAACTATCGTACCCCTTTCTGGTTTTAGACGGTGGTGCCCCAATTTAATTGTTTGTCCGAGTGTGGTAGCTGATCCCAGCTGTCTCATTTACTTTGGAACAAACGAGCTTGGTACAGCGAATAATCTCTCATCTGCTTAGCGACTGTTTTATTCCTCGTATTTATTTATTTGCCCGAGTTTCCTCTTCCCTGCGATCAGCAAGATAAGTCTTCACAAGGGGAAGATAACATCCATTAAAGTGGCAAAAGGAATTACGAGCCAGGACAGATTAATCACCGCTCAGGCTAATCGCGTTGGACAGGGAGGGTGGCTTCGGTGCTCTGCCAGGCAGGGGTAAGCAGACTGCGAGGCGTTTGTTACTGACAACTCATTTCCTGTCCAAGAGCAGCCCCCTTTTTACTTCTGACAAGGGTCATTATTGCACTCTTACGCACACCGGTACCTCCCCGCTTCGTTCCTGTGCTCCGTGGCTGGAGCCACCTTAGTGTTTGTAGGTGTCCGGACAAGAAGACGACCGTATAGCAGAGTCTCTATAATCTCTAATCACTTAACGATATGCCTTGATGGCAGGATTAGGGACCATGTGGTGCATTTTCCCCAGATATGTGGGAAAAAGCTCCCCTAAAGCAAAGACGTGATCGTCTTTTAATTTTCCCCGTAATATTATCTGCTTTCTTCCCGTTCACCTTCTGGCTGACGCGCAGTTAGACAAAGTGTGGAACAATGGGGACGTGATTGGGATCAAATGGCTGGAAATGGTTTGATTCACCTAAGAAATGGAACAGAAGGATGATACATTATCGAAAAAGATATGGAGATCATTTCGGGAGGGGTGGGTGTTTCATTTTGGGTGGGGCAGAATTCAAATGCTGTTTTTAATGGAGGGACGGATGCGGCCATGAATTATGCCCTTTAAACTTAGTGGAAGCAAAAGGCCTCCCTGTTGCACAGCTGAGATGTGAGGAGGCGGGTCCTCTGTCACAGCCAATCACTTTCTTTCCTCTGCCCTGTAAACAAGCTGACTGATTTTATAATGAAGTAATATAATAAAATCATCTAAATACATTAACAAATGTACTCTTCTTAAAATGGAAAGTCCTGGGAAGTACTCCACAAAGCAGGATTTCTTCATAACCAATATCCTTCCATTTTCTGTGCTTGCTTGTCGTATATTCAGGGTCACAGGGAACCTGGAGCCTATCCTAGAGGCTACAGGTGCAAGGCAGGGAACAACCCAGGATGGGGCGCCAACCCATTGCTGCATTAGTCAGATAATTCAAGCCAAATTGAAGGATTGTCCAATAGGAATGTCACTTGTCTCTCTTGCTATTGGTCAGTCTTCAGATTTCGCTTAAGTTATATAGCTGACTGGGAAACCCTGCTTTTTGGAATACCCACCTGTTCTTTAAATCTCTGTTTATCCGCTCATCTGTGAATAACATCTTCACCATGATGATTTGCTTCACTCCGTTATTTGATTGAACCGATGATTTGTTCACTCAGTTATTTTTTATATTTCATTCTCTTGTGTCACAACTCACAAACTGCATTTTACTGCTGTGGCTGGTCATATGCACCGTAGTCGAATGTGTTGCCATCCAAGCAAAACAGGTAGCACAGTAACAGGCCCAGTCAGCTGTAGAAGATGCCGTACATGGATTTACTAGCCTACATAGCTACGCCCATCTACATACAATAAGCAGCTACTGCATCCACATTGATCAAACTGTAGCGACGAGTATGAAAACCCACATAAACAGATAAGCATGGATGCAGGGATTCAAAGTATTGATGCAAAGTGATGAAAAATAACATTGTGATTCAGTGATTAAGTGTAGCATTAGCGTAGCTCTAATTTGAATGAATGAACCGACGAGCCAGCTCTCTGTCCCTCTGCCTGCTGCTAGTGCAACCTGCGCAGAGCTCAGCGTGCCAAGATAAGGAGATCAGGGGATGGAGCAAGCCTCTAATCCCGATTCATAAAGCGTCAGAATGATGGCTTTCCAAGCCTCGAGTCATTCTATCACCGTTATACAGAAGACTTACATTGCACAGACCCTGTACTTTGTTTGCCCATCTGTACATGTTTAAATTTGCTAAAATAATCTGAATGGAATGGGAGCTGCCCTGTCCCCCTGCCACGCATGAAACCGAACGGCTTTGCGGCCGTTTCTTTGACAGCCTCCACACCTGCTGCTTCAAACCGTCCGCTTTAATGGGCTAATATGCTGTTGCCTGTGTGCAGTTTCATCCTCCTGACACCGGGCAGATTAATTGGGGGGGGGGGATGCTGGTTTCCCTCCTGCGACCCTTCCCCCCATCAACCTGTAATGACTGTCCGCCATCACCTAAAAGGCAGGGTCTGTACTCTGCCAGGCTCAGTCCCTCTGGGGCTCTCCCCTCCTGCACCTTACGCAGGCAGGCTGGAGCCCTGTCTATTCTCAGTTGGACCACTGAGGGCAAAGGGTTGTTTGTGTTCCTACAGCATGTTTCACCTTTATTTGTTTCTCTCGGTGTCAGAGAATCTGTAATTGCTACCCACTGTAATCAGAAGAAATGTTTATAAAGAAAAGGTATTCTGGTGATGGGTACTATTGATACCCTTAACGGTTTTGTTTTATTTTGAACAAGCTGAGCCATGAATTTTTAAACTGCATTCTACTTATGCAGAAGCAATTAAAGCAGTAGATGGTCTTTAGACGAGCCCTCAGAGGTTTGGGAGGACATCTGGTGATCTCGTTCAGCCCGGGGTTTGTGTGCCGCTATTAACGGGACGTACATCCACCGGCCATTGTGCAACATGTCAGCGCCGAGGTTGTATTAGTGTCAAGTCTTTGCAGGGTTGTTTCATTGTGACCCCAACAGATTTTTCCTTTTTTTTCCACCAATCGAACAACAACAAAGGCGTCTCATTCTGCCACGGTTCATCTGAAGCAAGCATATGTTCAGCAAGGCAGGCAACAGTTGGCCTCGGGATGGACTATAGGCTTGGGAACAAAAGCCTATGCTTTCACTGGCATGGAGGACATTTTCAGGCCTGATCACTTGTTGGAATGGGTTTTGTCTGCCATCCTTTTCTGCAAGTGTCATTCTTTAGCCCATTCTCTCCTTTCAAGGCGTGTTTTCTAATGTTTTACACTTCATATACTCTGGTCTGTATGGCCTGGTTCAGTTCAGGACTGACATAATTGATGACGGTCTGAATATGTTCTTAGTCCTCTCATGGGGGAAGTCTGGTCGAGATGGTAGCTTCTCAATCACCCAGAGATCACAAGTACCACACTCATAACATCCCCATCTACATGACCCAGAGAGGAGCTGAAACTCAGCTACCGCCCCCAACCCCTGCCATTTGTTATAGAGCTTGAATGGCTTTAGTGATGTCAACAGCTGATGGGGTGGAAAGGGGAGAAGGCGAGCCCCTCCCATCGGGTTGCTGGGTAAGGCCTGCTACCCTTTCACCCTCCTTGGGATGTTGGGGTCCAGTTTCCAGTCATAATCTTCCAGCTTATTATGACTTTTACCGTTTTCATATTTCATGGGATAAGTGTTTCCACAGACTAATCGCTTTATTCTTCTTTTAAAACCTTTCGGTTGCTATGAATTGAATGAGAACATACTGAGCCACCCCAATAAAGTATTGATAGTTCATAGCAGCCCTAAACCCTCCCCAAAACGAAAGCGGTCACACTGAATCGTGATCTTTCCGTGTGCCCTGCTGTTTGTGTCTATTGAAGTCAGATTGTAGGCCTTACACATACATCATCTGGTACATAAACTGACCTGAAAATATATCGTGTGAGTTGAATTGTAGCGTGAAAGTTTAACATGAAAGTAAATAGATTGCAGTATTATGATTTTACTAGCTGGTCCATTACATTTTTCCAACAATGGACAGGCTTTTGGATACATTTGGAATAAATTGTTCTGTTTGATTGTATTAGGTGAGTTTGCCAATTAGAAATGGAAGAACAGCAGTAAAAATGCCTGTGTTTGGAGACATGTCTGTTCATTGATCGCTTGCTTCTAATGAGCTGAAATAATAATTACCAGAGGTTCACTTTATTAACTAGCAAAATACCATATTAATACTTACAGTATTAAGTGCTTATATGGTTATGCTTTTGATATTGCCATCTGTCCATTTCTGCCAAGATCTCAATGCACATAGTATGCTGGTATATTTTTGGATATTCAAAGAATGAGAAAATGATGTCACCTTCCTGAGGGACAGACAAACTGAAGGCCCAACACTTCCAACACTTATTTTTTTCAATAGAAACTAGACTGGACAATAGAAAAGACTTGTTTTCCCCTGTGCTTTTAGTCAGAACCCTCTATGAAAATCAAAGTCTTCGTTCTACCTATGAAAGGTTCTTCTCTACCAGTTCTGAGTGTCTGATTGGGATAATTGTTAGTTATTCTTAGTTATGGTTCCCAGACATAGGTAGAAATCACCAAACTAAACCTAAACCTTTAAGATGAGAAAGTACCTAGTTCTAAAGCTTTTCATATTGTGTCTACTTTGTTTTCATTTTTATAATATAAAAATGGCTTGCAAAGAAAATAGTTTTTCTGGAACTTAAATCTTAAAATATTTAATGTTAAATGTAAGCTTATGAAACACCTTCAGATAAACTCGTCAAATGGGGCGAGGATGGTCTCTGTGATGTTATGAAAAAGCTAGACAGGTTCCAAGTAATTCTGGTTTCATGAATAGCCCTAACATCTACTCTTGTAATAAAGGTGTCTGTTGGTGGCTTGCTCACTTGTGCAGTGAACTAGTGAGGTGAGATACACCATTTCTCTAGGCCGTAGCTTGATTGAGCCCGATTGTTGCTGTCTTGCAGGCAATTTAAGGGAATATATATGTAATGCAGTCATAATTCAATATATGTACGGGTGGAATTATCATGAAGTTAAACCATGTAAATATTAGCTGTAGTTTTGCTGAAGCATACTTCGGTGTGTTCAGGTTGAGTGCAGGCCTTGCTTATTTACAACACGTCTGTAGTTTTTTAGTTTCAAAGTTTAAATTTATGAATAATGTTTCTTTAAAGACTCTCCAGGACTGATAGGCTACAGTATGTTTGATTAATTATTGAAGCTGTTGTGATTGATTTGATTTTTATGGATTTTCACTGTTGGGGCACAAAAGACTTTCACAATATGAATATGGATTATTTACCTCGAGGGCCTGTTGTGCAGATGTGCACATAAAAGCACCATTTTCAGGTGAAATATGTAAGCGGCACTTGCCATCCTACTTGGCTAAAAAAACTGAACAACATTTTGTCTCATTTGGAGTAGATGTCCCCCCCCTCCTCCCTTGTTCAAAGAAGCGTGAAGGATCCTGGAAAAGCACATTTTGCAAAGTTTGGACGTAGGAAATGTGTGAGCAGGAGGAGAGTGATTCGCCTCAGGCAACTAGAGCCTGGAATGAGGAGCTAAATTGTTTGAACTGGACGGGTCTTTCAACACTAGTGTCTGGGATTCTTCTATCACGCCAGGCTGTGTTTGTGTTTGTTTACTCCCAGTGCCCTTTATAAGAGAAACTATTGGTGCATTTCCCAGTATAAATATACATGGGCACTGCTTAAAGAGCCTTGTTTCATACCTGCCCTTGCTCTCACCCTCTGCTACCCCGAGGTCACGGGGACGCCTCTTGTTGCTTTCAGGAAACTGACGATAGCGACTGTCGTCTGTCCATAAACACAGCGTCCCTGTGAGGGCCGGTGATAACAGAGGGTATAGATAAGGCAGCGGGACTCCATTCAGGGCCGGGCACGCCAGGCCGGTATGGCGCCCAATCGCCGTAGCTCACTAAGCCTCAAAAAGGCTTCAGGGGCACCAGAGGGCTTCATGAAATTGACTCATTCAGCACCCAGGCTGAAACACAACACAACAAACACTAGGAGCCAGCTATCAAGAGACACACACACAAGGTCTCTTGAGGCCACCTGAACCATGTTTGCTAAGTCTTACAAGTAAGGTGAGTGGAGTTGAAGAGGTTATTGGGGCAAGCTTTCTGACTTTGGACATTTCAGGCTCTCCACGTGTCATGTACTCCCTGTTAAACCTTTAACCTGAACCCCAATCCCCTATATGTTAGATACGACAGCAGTTACAGGAATATCTTGGCTTTCAGTTACTTCTGATTCTGTCTCTCAGTCATTCTTAGCCACACCTTATAATGAAAGCTTCCAACATACCTTTTTTGTAATGGTCGAATTAATGAATTAAGGCTAAGAATTAGAAAGGAAGTTGAATGTGCCTTTTGCAGAACTCTGCAGACAGATGCTTGACTGTAGACCGCAGCCAGTAATGCAGAGCAGGATTTGGCTGCTCATACCGGTTCACAAAAGAACTATTAGTTCTGGTTCCACCTGCAGGAGAACTCCATGAACGCAATGGAATATAAAGTTATTAAAGCCCAAGTTTCCAATCCAGAAAAAGTCTCCTTGGTCGGCTGGTCATGAAGCTCGCTGAAATAACTAGTAACAATACTGAACAGCCTCAAACCAGCAGACTCCAGAGACTATGGCCATGTATCAGTGGTTAAATAGGAAATATGCATCTTTCTCTGCAAGAAATACCAAGCAGAGATTGAATCTGAAAAAATCAGGCCGCCACAAGGACAGATTTGGCGGTCACTGTCAAACATTAAATGTGGGAACAGGGGTGTCCTTCCTCAGACTGTGTCAATAAAACAAATAAATCTCTCCATCAGTGTCAGATCCCGAGGGAGTAGCTGTCCATCTAGAGCAGAGACACTGTCCCACCATTCAGCACCTGCTTGTCATAAACAGAAACAGACACAGCGACACCAAAAACTGACAGATACTGCAGGAATGTGGGCGGTGTGTGGTTAGGTCTCAGTGCCTGTAATCGGAAGGTCTCTGGTTCGAATCTCATCCTTGGCAGAATCGTCACATCTCCTATGGGCCCTTGAGGAATATCCTTAACTTGTCTGTCCGCCTCAAAGGAGAACAAGATGGCATATGTGAAAAGAAGCATTCCAGTGTACCTCAACTTGTGCAAATGACGAATAAAGCATTGTTTCATTTCAGCAATATATGTCAATACCTTCACGCATGTTACATAAGGATGTTTTTATCAGTCCCATTTTAATTTTTCAATTGTGTGTTTTAGTTGTAGGAACCTGTGCACACAAATTCTAATTCTCTTATCAGCACTTTTGTCATATCTTTAAAGCTCACTGAAGCTTGTGTTGAATTGAACTATTACTAAGTCAATAAACATCCCTCAGTATAGTTATGCTGTTATTAGCAGTGTCGCTGTTCTCCTGAAAAACTGCTGTGCGATGCAGGTCACCGCATCCAGACCACATCCTTTCTCCCTATCAGAGGCTTCTCATCAAACCCTCTGACAGTCTGTCTCGCCTCAGCTTGCTGGAGACTCACTAAGAGTAATTATGATTGAGTGTCACTTTATGTGCCTTCGGGAAGTAGAGCGTCAGGCGTGTTCTTACAAGAACATGAAAGGCAGCTGTGTTGTCTGGGAACCTGCAGAGTACAATAAAAGAAATGAGAGTGATTCACTGCTGCGTTCACCCATCAGGTATTGAATGTCAGGGAACAGGTCCATCACAGTGCCCCCGATGGGCAGTTTGGAGTGACAGCCTGTTTAATGACAAAGGAAGATGAATCTTTTCATCCACTTTGAGTAGAAATGGTTTGGTTATGACATTCTCACTAAACACCCCTTACATTTTTATGTAAACAAAGTATAGAGTTGTGGCTCGGTTAAACTTTAGGTTAGTATTCCTTCCATGGCACTTTTTATACTCCAGCCCTAGAAAGAAACATCAAACATTTAAGCTTCTAAAGACAATTTGTATACAGTCGCAGCTGTTGCCAAGCAGGGATGCACACCTTGCCAAGCTGCACTCACTCAGATCAGACCTAAAACAAACCCACATGATGTGTGATGATTGTGATTCCCTTACAGACGCAGCTGACGCTGGCCGTAGCGGAGGACGACAGCTGTGAGGAGCAGCGGAGGAAGGAGGTAGCCGAGGCCCTGCTGCCGGCCCTCACGGAGCGCCAGCAGCACAGACTCACCTGGAAGGAGCGGTAAGCAGCAAAGGATTCTGGGATTTCTCAGTAGTTATGGAAGGAGCAGAGTATGAATGCATGCATCATTAGAAAGTGATGTTTAGGTTTTTGTAAGTGAACGGTACATTACGGTGCTTGTCGTTGGTAGCTTCATCACGATGTCCAGTATGCCAGTCTTAGGAAATTGCCGGCGATCACTTTGGAAAATTGACCCCATATGGTTCTAGGTCATTTCCTTCCTGATGGATTACTTCCTGACAGATTGAGCCTCCATAGGCTCAGATAAATTTCCCCCCGCAAAGTTTGGATGTTTTAGCGCCATCAGCTCCACCCTGCCCTCTTTCCCGCTGCCGTGGCTCCTCGACACTCGCTCTGTTTCTAAATGTTTCTCTGGAGTAATTAGAGAGACTCTAACCTTCAATGAGACCCTCTTACAAATGGGTTTGACCTTTGTGCTCCGTGGACAGCTTAATCGAGCTTCGGAGCCAGTTGTTAAGTGTGCTGAGGCTAAAATCCAGGCCTATGTGGCAGACATGACCCAGACCCTGCAGAGTGTTTAAACCTCTGAGGGTGGGGGAGGGACGGGGGGAGTATTGAGATGCTGGATTCTGAGGAACCCCCCCCGCCCCCACCCATCCACTCTCCGCTTGATGTTTCACAGAGATCCATCAAGCACATAGAGGCATTTCTTGTAAACAGGCCATAGTCGTAAGGCAGGGGCAGGGACTTGGGGGGCAACAGGTGCTGAAAGCTACAGACCATCCCAGTCCCAGCAGAAAAGAGTTCCGTCACGGAGAGGAGCCTTCACAGGACAGGGAGAAATTAGTTGTCGTCAAGCATCATTATCGTCGTCAGCAGAAGAATGATGATTAGACTGCAGGAGGGTGAAGCACAGACATGTAGATAATGTGTTTGAACTCCGATTGCTCTTTAGGGTTATCCGGCCGCTAATGTATGCGTCTGTTTATGAGTTGCCTGTTAAGTGCATGTTAACAGAAAATACGTAACACAAAGACTGAGTAGAACCACATGGAGTTGAGTCATGTAACGAGACTGTGAAGATTCCGGAGCGGTAAAGTGTTTAGAACATAACCATATTTGTGAAATATACAAGGTCACAATAAGCCATTTGACTTAAATAAGCTGTTATTTATTGAACCATCCGTTCTTGAAATGAAATGACTGAAGACATTTAGAATGTCTTTGCTTTAAGCTTATGGAAGGTGATGGTTTGATTTTTGTTTATTGTATCACATCATGCATTTTCACCTTGGATTCCTCTGTACCAGGAACTGCGGGTCTGTATATTGTATGTAAGCCTCCCCTGCTTCTTGCATGTCGACTCTCATAGGAGTTAAAACCGGCAGCCTAAGGACCGCAGACAGGCTGATCCTGCATCCTCCCTGTGACCGCCCCCCCCAGCCCTGTGCCCCCTATGTTCCACTCTCACTCACTCTTGCTCATTCATTATAGTTCTCATGCTTCTTTTCTAATTGTGTGTTTACCTTGCACTCAACCCAGCCCCAATCTGCGATTTACAAGCACCCTAACCGCTGTTCCCCGTAGATAAATCTCCGCCACTCCTGCCTTCTTGCGGGATAATTTGCATCTCTGTCTGAGTGATTTAACACTCTGTGACACTTTGGTGCAGTAGGTAGCAATATTTAAAGGGACGGTCACCTTTTCTTTCTTTGAGCCACCCGCCCACCCCGCCATCTCCTCTGGAACTTCTAGCACGCCGGGTGTCTTTCGGGCTGAAATTATTTTAAATATGCCAGATTTAGCTATTTAACAGAAGAGGTTGCCGAGGACAAATGGTGCCTCTGGTAAAAGTTTATCTTCATTTACAGCGGCCCAATCCACTGTAAAGCCGGACTTTCCGATCGCAGCACACTTGGACACTTCAAAGCTCGCCTCTCCATGGCCCTGCTATGCTGTAGAGAGAGCAAAGGTCAAGCATTGACCAATGAGATGCCTGCATTAACACAGCCAGTGCACAAGAACTAAGGGGCACAGCTGTGGGTGTTGTACTGAGTGTGCAAACTGCTGTAGGGTCATTATATGGTAATAAAAACGAACACCAAACTACATAGAGTTTTATGGCTGGGCATGGCTATGGAGGGGAGGCACAGGAAGACGCATTCTGCTGAGTTTGACAAATGGACTGTTCAGGTGCCCATCTGGCCCGGTACTTTATACATTTCTGTCATTCATCCCGTCTTTTCCATTGTTGATCGTTCTTGTTGTTCTGGTGGTAGCAGGCAGGGGTATGTAATTGAAAGAGCAAATGGGCTCCTCACCTATGTCAATGGTACCTTTCTGAGTGTCTATTTTCGGATCTCACTTACCAGAAAAAAATCCCATCCATCCATCCATCCGTCCGTGTCTGTCTGTATTTCTTTATCTATCTATCTATCTATCTATCTATCTATCTATCTATCTATCTATCTATCTATCTATCTATCTATCTGTCTGTCTGTCTGGCTGGCTGTCTGTCTGTCTGTCTGGCTGTCTGTCTGTCTGTCTGTCTATCCATCCATCCGTCCACCTACCTGTCTGCCTGCCTGTCTGTCTGTGTAGTCTATCTGATAATAAAGATACCATTCTGGCCCATATTGCCATGAATGCAGCACGATCATCATCAGCTTGCTCTGTTTATGACTCTCATAGGCTCATGCCAGCTCGGCCCCTCCCCCGGTGGCCCTATGCCAGGGAACAGATGCTATCCCAGCTCTCCTGACCTCCGACCTGCCCACTGTTCCAGAGCCGTTACATTTCTTTTTGTTGCCTGTGATTGTTTCCCCTCACGTCCCCTGGTCTGGGCCCGAGTCCCTAGAATAACGAGCAGTGGGGTCATTAAACACAGGGATCGATAGGAGCGGCGCTCAAGGCGACCGCTTTGTGGCGGCGAGCCGCTGATTTAGCACGTTGCTTTATGGAGCCGCCCCTTGCCGCTGAGCGTGCTTCCGTGTCTTTGTGGGCTTTGCTGTTTCTGTTGGGACTAGCTTTGGGAACACATCCCCCCGAGCACACTGGCTCCTGACAGATGTTGGGTCAGCTCCGCAAAAACAGGCAGCATTTTTCCTACTGAAAGCACCAAAGATTTTGTTGGTTATTAATTTTGCACATGCATTTGTGGATCAATGGGAAGCCCCTACCAAGCATTAAATGCAGGAAGTTTGGGTGTGTGTGTATTTTTGCATTTTTTACACCAAACAGATAACAAGGCCATTCTGTGTGTGACAATGCCCAACCCCCCCATGACCACTAAGGGGCCCATGGCGTCCCCACCAGTAATGGGAAACTGGGAGATGGTGCCTGTCTGTTTTGTCGGCGACATGCCCAAGCCTGATCCAGCTTGTTCAGGAACTGGCAGTACGGATGGATGGGATTTACATCCTGCCACTCACCTCTAGTAGTATTGCAAGCTATGGACTCTCCGATTTTGCCTCTTGGCTTCCATAGCTGCCATGTCACATGGCGCTAATCTCTTTATCAGTCAGAGTCACAGTCACAAGGAAACGAAATTGTCTGAAACCAAAACCTGCCTCCCTCTGGTCATCTTCGAAAACCGCGTCTCAAGAGTTTACTGTCTGTGGAAGAATGTGAGGGGGTACATTTGCACCAAATCGTACTTGTTTGTTAATTTAATTAGCAGCGGTGTTTTCCAGAGTAAGAACACTGAAAATAAAGACGGGGCAGTTCTCCGTGATGTAGTCCCTCGAGGGGATAGTCTAATCAATCTCACCTGCCAGATGTTGCAACACACGTAAGATTACAGTTGTATTTCTCATGTAATTCCTCTGGTGACATTTGTATTTCCCAGCTAATGTCTCAGGTGAAAGTTTTTCTTGGCATTGTTCTGACTCTCTGTGTGCCGTGCCCGGGATTTGCACCTGCATCTGGATGACAGGGCGGTTCATATTTGTATCTTTGGGAAAACAAACACAAGTACAGCATCACTGAACTATGAAATAATAAGAAAAGCTTCAAACTTGCATCACAAGCGTGTTCATGACCTGCATTTGTTTTTGCTGGTCATGAAGTAAGAAGGTTAGAAGGGAACAAACAGAAAGGAAACTGTATGAGCTTCTCTGCATTTAACCAGATTAAAACATGGCTGCAACTGAGGAGGGGGTGGCATTTTATAAGAGTAGTGGCTCTCAGGCAGGTAGATACAGCCAAAAAGAGGATCCCATGCTTTATGAATTCACATAATCTATTTAGACTTAAATATATGATTTTCTTATGAAACACGCTCTAGGCTCTTGGTTAAGTTTCACTCCTTATTTAATCAGTTTCCTTATTTAACCATGTTTCTTCATAAGCAGTCACTTTTCCATAGCATAGCTCAACCTCTTTGATGCTTAGGTTCCTCTACAGCATCACTGCTGTCTGTCAAAAGGCAGGATAGGCGATCTTTGAACATTGGGATTGATTAATTTTGTTTTCTGAGCTTAAGTGCAGTGAATTAAGTTATCCCGCCGGTCTGAAGGCCTGTCTTTGATTCCTGATGAGGTGTGGTTACCTTACGCAGCATGGAACAATCCACATTGGGCCTGGGATGCCAGACGTTCAGCGCAGCCTTAGCCTGTCCGCCAAACTCGCTGGACCTCTGTGAGGCCTCTCCGTCATCATAAGACTCGAGGGTCTTTTCATCGAATTTTGTCTTTGATTTCTCCCTATGTGTGATTGCATTCCCAGTACAGGAGATGTTTGAGGTTTCATCAGTTGAATGAATCCAGCAGTTCAGTGATCACCTCTTTTGCAGTAGTAAACTTGTGAATCAACTGATCCGTACACTGAAACTTTCACGAGTGCTTGCCCTCTTCCTCAGCTCAGTGACTCTGGCATTTTAAAATCACGCCCGAGTTAGTGAGAGAAGCCTTCAGCTGCCAGATTAGCTCTGATGAGGTATTTGTTTCATTTTTGTGGTGATTGTATAAGCAAGTCAAAGGTTCACAGACCTTCTCTGTTTAATCATCAAGATAAGGATTCTTAAGTTCTGATGAAGCGGTATGTGTTTCCAACTATTTCAAACTTATGTGCTGGCAAATTAATCTTGCAGTTTGTGGTGGACTTTCTGGTTCACTGCATTCCCTCCTCACAGAAAGTTCTCTCCAGTTCCTGACTGGAAAGGGGAAAAAATATCCACTTATCACGTCAGTGTGTTTTTATCGCCTACAGAAACCTAATGAAAACTGTACTTTCATAATCCTCATTTATTCTTAGTGAAAATGGACCACGGTGATGCGCAGTAGGGCTAATGCAATCGAAATTCCTCAGACGTTGGAGGGCACATGTTGCATGGGCAGTAGGCTATTGACTGCTGTTTTCTTGTGCTCAGTTTCAACCGAGCCCGGGGGCAGGACGCTTTTAGCACACTGAAGGACAGGTTGGGGGGGGGGGGGGGGGTCATGGAAAGGCTGCAGTCACTAGCATTTTTTGTGAGTTTTATTTTTCACGAAGAGGACGCCAATGTGAGAAAATAAGACACATTCTGCAGCTAATTGGCATCTTGTGAGGAATGGGGGGGGGGGGGGGGGAGCAGGGAGGGTTATGGAAGAGCTAAAATGTTAAAGGTTAGTGGTATTTCTAAAAATGGCCATTTTCTCGGCACCGGAGCAGCGTGAAAGTGATCTGAAGAGACAGCCTGGGGAGCGACCCTTGATGAGTATGGGAGCGGGTCATCATGGGCGTCCGCATCCGAGCGGGCAGCCCAGCGGGCCCACGTGATGTCTCCGTCTCTGAGGTCCCTCAGCCCCCACGCCTCCCTCCAGCTCCTGCAGCAGCTGGCACGGCAGTCCCGCATGGCGGCCGCTCGGCCCAGGTGCATTCTGAGTCTCACGCTTGTCTTCTCCTTCAAAGCCCTTTATGGCGCTTCAGCTTTGGGGCAGAGGGGCTGCAGGTCAGGAGGAGAAGGGGGGATATTTGTAATTAACACTCAGAAGCCTTGACTTTAGCAAACTGACATGTGCGGTAATGATATTGTTAGCTCTTCTTAATATGCCCGCATCACCATCAATTACGCCATGTGTTCCCATCTCGTTGGCAGTAGCCCTTCCACTATTGTTAATTATAATCTACAAGACTTATCCAGTTAATTTTATGGCAAGCATATTGTCTCTTCAAGGCCCCTGAGCAGGTCATAAATTATCCTGAAGGTGAAACGTAACTTGGGGGAAATAGTTATGAAAATTTCATCCATCTCGCTTTGGAGCCGCAGCTGCTGCTGTCAGTGTGTGCGTTGTGAAGGAATTACAGGCGGGTCAGGCCTGGGGGGCCGGGCGGGCCCTGTCACTGCGCAGGACGGCCCTCCTGGCCCTGTCAACCCCCCCCCACCGCCTTTCGCTGCGCTTCCACGTGCCTCCTGCGGGAGTCCAGCCGCCACACAGGCGGTCCCCAAGCTGTCTTAGTTCATTACTTAGCTTAAACTTGGTCAAGGAAGGCAGGTGGCGAGTTCTTTTGTCTTCCTTTACTGTCATCAGCAGAGAGCTCATCTCAGTTCCTGCGCTTGTGTGTGTGCGTGCATGTCTGCCTGTGCAGGTATGTGTGTGCGTCTGTCTTCAGAAGTCTGAGGATGCCTCGATCTGAACGCTGTTCTGTAAACAGGCGGAGATGGAGACAATCGCTCGCGGTAAGAACTGGGACTGCTTCCAGACTCATTTTAGCTAATCTCAGAGGCTCCTGATTGGACGCTTCATGCAGGCTACCAGTTATGTAAAGTCACCCTCTCTTGGGTCTGTCTCTGAGTCAGTTTACTGGCTGCGCAGAATTCGGCAGTGTAAATTCCCAGGCGGTACATATAACTGTAATGGAAGGGTCTAAGATGCCCCACAAGACAGCCAACGGATCAGTGTTTAGATGCTCTACAAGCCACCCTTGAGCTGGATCGTGCTGTTAGGACTGATGATGTCTTCTGAAGTTAGGATTGCCTTACAGTAGCAGATTATTAGGAGCGCTAATTCAAGCAACGCTTTGAGATGTGGAATAAGTGGCTTGGAGGTTGCAGTTCAAGCAGTAGAGCATATGAATCCCCCTGTGTTTCTCTATGCGGTTGGCGGGGGAAGAGAGGCCTGTGCCCTCCCCAACAGCTTCATTAGTATCAGTAATTTATGGACAGGCCACAAATGGCTTGCTGCTCCAGGATGAATGCTCTGTTGGTGTGGACATGTGGAGGATGTGAAGGCCTGGTGTTAAGACCCCAATTTCCTGACACTGTTCATTTTTCATCCCCTAAGCCCTCCTCATGCCCCCCACTTTGTGAGGTCTGCTGAGGAGGGGTGGGGGGGGGGGTCAGCAGGCACAGGTGCTGCACACACCCCCATCCCCAGCTTCATCGCCCAGCTGCGCTCTTGCTGCAATACCTGAACTTTGTTTTTTGGCCCCGGGGATGACGTGCAGCATGACTCCAAGTGGAACAATACTCGCACCTCTCTGTGTATAATCAATCCATCAATCAGCTGCTTAATTGGCCACGGTCAATTGTCCAATTAATCGGCTCCTGATCAATCCAGAAATGAGTCTATTGGTCATGCTGTGCTTGAAGTCTGCCTGAGGCCCCGTGCTGCTGGCCCCGGATCCAGCAGCTGGTCCACCGTGGGGAGGAAAGAGTAAACAGACTGTCTGCTCCCTCCCTCCCTCCCTCCTTCCCTCCCTCCTCTCTCTCTCTCATTCCTTCCTTCCTTATAACCACCTCAGTCTTGGGTCCCTTTATTTTTTTTATTCACAAAACCGATGTTCTTCTTTATGTGAAGGTTGTAAAAATGAGGTTTTTCTAAAAAATTTTGTGGCTATATTCTTCATACCCGTTTATTCATATCTCACTAGCAGAAGCACTGAAGCATTTAGTTTGTTAGCGGACCCATTAGCTTAATGAAATTCAAATGAATCGTTTCTGAAATCTGTGCATATCACGTGCTCTTGTGTGCAGAAACATCAGCACAACACTGCCGATCGGAGTATAAAGTCGCGCGGATAGTTAATAGAACAGTATGAATCGCGCCGCCCCAAGTTTAAGCACGGGGCCTCGGTGTGACGTGAGCTCGGGCGTTCAGAGATTTGACTTTGCCGAAAGTGAGAGAGTGAGGTGCTCTTTATGTAACAGACGCCCCCGACTCCCCGATGGCACCGAACGTGGGACAGACAACTGGAGGGTGACCTTTCTTGTCTGGGTCCCTGGTCTTAGCGAAAGCTGTCGTCTCCACAGACGGGCAGGGCCTGGCATCTCTGACAGACGTGTAAACAGATGCAGCCGTGGTCGGTAATGACAGGTGATTATAAGCGGCACGGGTGCCAAGGTAATTAAAGCCTCCGCTGACAGTAACATTTGGTGCTGTGCTATTCCAGCATTAGAATAATTGTTGCAGCACATTTTCACCTGCTAGGCTGAGACTCTGAACATCATTAATTTTGCACAGGAACATGCCGTCTGGAGAGGTAAGCTGGCATCGGTGGCGCTTTTATTGTAACGAGCTGGCTATCCAAGGCAGGGCCGCCTCTGTCCAGGCCCAACCCGACAAGCAAACGGACCCAAGAACGGCACTGGCGTACAGGCGCTGAGAGGAGAATAAATTGGTGTCATTCTATCCCGCGCCGCCGCCTGGGAAGACGCCCTTAGACGGCCGCCAGTAATTATTCGCTAAAATCTGGATGCTAGAGCGTCGCTTCCGTTTCTCTCGCAGCGGTTGGGCCGTTTAGAAAACGAGGCCGTTAAGAGCCAACCGGGCCCCGCTGTTTGGAAGCCGCTGGAGCCATGGACTGAGTTATGGTACCGCCGTGCCCCCCAGTACTGCAGCCTGGTGGAATTTTTGTACGTTTTCGGTGAGAAGAGAGGAGCTTTTCATTGAATCTCGGCTGCCATGTCTGAAGTGCCGTCTTACCCGAGGCTTGTAGAAGCGGGACTGGGGCACCTCTCCATGCCAAGGCGATGAGGTCCGGCCTCCAGATGGAGCGTTAAGATGACTGCTCGTCACAAAAGCCACAGCGGTGCCAAGAGCAATTTGTAAGCCCTCACGTACACAGGCAGAGAAGCCGTGAGCTGCCCGGATTCGGCTCCGACAGGCCGGGGCTGAAGATGCGGTCACGGCGCAGCCGTTCCAGCTGATTTATGCCATCGTCATTAGTCGGCTTTCAGACCAGCTGCCATTGGCGGCAGGAGCGTGGTGTGTGTTTGCGGGTCTGTGAGCACGTGCTACGTGTGTGTCTCTGCTCTTATGCCTGTCGTCATGCTTTTAATGAGTGCCGTGATTGTTTGAGTCATAACCGGCAGTCGTTGTGGCATCTATGCCGGTATAAGATCTTTGTAGTCTGTGAGGAGACAGCTTCGTGTTGGACTGGAAGCTCATATCTGATCACTCCTCATCTACAGCTTCTCCCTCTTTCTTTTTATTGTCTTTTGTTGACACATCCATCACATCTCCTCAAACCCACGCATTACGCGAATCTGAGCTACGGGACGGGTTCTGCCCCCGTCGTCACCCACGCACCTAAAGGCTGGATGAGATGTGCTGCGTTGACTTTTCTCAAAGGTCCTCCCCGTGGTGCTGATATCTACCGATTGCTGTTGGCCACGTCGGGGTCACCGCTTGACGTTCACTGACCAGCTCCAGTGAGACACTAGCTCAATCCCCGAAGCTCCAGGGAGGGGAAGTCGCTGCACCACAAGCCGGAGGTGCCCTGTGCCAGAGAGCGCGTCATCGCAGGGAAGGACTTTGATTACTTTAATTAAAGACCGGTGGCATCCGATAATTCAGGCTGAGCCCTGCCTCCTGTCAGCAAGCGCTTCCCCGGCTTGATTAAAACATACAGTTTACTTAGTGAGACGCTGCCTGAAAAAGCCTGCAGGGCAATATTTCTGTTATCAGTGTTTTCTAGCAGACGCAGATACAGTAATTAAAGGCTGTATTTGCTTGCGTTCTTTCATCCGCTGATATTTGTCTCTGTGCCGAGGTTTTGCACAGAGGCCTTCTCATTAGCAAGCTGATTTGTTGCCCCTGATAGTGCTATTGGAGCCAGGAGTGTTTACGCTAAAAGAGAGGCAATTAACACGTGGCCAAGATATGACAAAATTTAGTATTAATTGCTCTGGTTAAAGCGGGGACTTGCAAAGGGAGCTCATTCTTTGGCTGTTAACACCTCGTCGGAGGACCTGCAGGCAAGAATGTGGACTGAGAAACAGCCCGTAAAACGCTTTTATTACATTTCTGAGAATTAAAATGCACCCGTCCGTGCTGTTCCTGCCATCGCGCATCCACGAGCTGTTTGATCCGATCCTCGTCCGTAGGGTACCCTTCTCCACAGGCTTTCATTTCCTGTTTCCGGATCCGTCTGTTATTGTGTACATCGGGGCTCTTCCATCAGATAAATATCTCCACATTCAACTCCTGACATCAAAGTGTTTCTGCTTGTGGATCCGGCACTGTTTCCGTACACATTGTCGCTGATTAATAGGGACAGGAATACGCCGTGTTGCATGGTGGTGGTATTCTTACATCCTCCCCCCCCCCCCCAGCTGAGTTTAATGCTAGGGGGCCGGCTACGCTTTCACAGGGCTGTTAGCCATGCTAATCGGGGTGGCAAATCCTAAACGGCTAAGCGGTGTTCGTTCCAGCAGTGGGCCTGGGAAGCAGGCGCTAGCGCTTGCGGTCCCAGAATGCAACATGCTGTTATTCTTTAATTATAATAGCCTTAGCAGTGTGGGACTCGGTTGGCCTCGGTTAACGACGTTTAATCTGCCGAGCTTTAGCAGAGAGCGTGCCATCCTGGAGGAGCAGCAGTGAGCCACACACACACGCACACACGTACACACACGCTGTGTGCCAGGCAGATCCGAGTGCCGGGCTGGGGGGGGGTCGGGCACTTGGCGCTCCGCGCATGGCTGCGCTGGCTGTCCTCCCCCTGTCCCTCGAGTCCGGCCCCGCTCACCCTAATCTGTTATCTTGGGTACCCATCCTGTCGTGCAGAGCTTGTCCGAAGCTTGCGCAGGCTACCCGTGCTCTATGAACTTGGCATGGGCTCCGGGAGGCTGACTAGGATATAATTAAAGCCAAGTGGGCAGCCCAGGCGAGCCGGCAGCCCGCGAGGCAGGACGGCTGTGTTGGCAACTGGGATTCTGTCTCTGCACCACCAGCCAAAGCTGCAGCACTTCCTCTTTTATGACGGACCTATTTCCTCTCCATCCGGCATCCATGTCAGGTCCTCCAACCCACCATGACATCCCTACACATCGCCCGGGTATCCTGGCACGGTTCGAGCGCCTGCGGCCTATTAGCTTGTCTGACGCCGACGTACGCTTCCTAAGTGAATCACGCACGTGCTACAGAGATACGGTCATTTGGAATTCCGCAACAATCAGATTTAAATGTGCTAAAGGACCGTTAATTTTTTAACACGTGTGGCCCATCCAAGGAGCCGTTCCTTGACAGATTCAACTGACATTTGAATAATTGGACTAATTTTCCGCCAGGCGTCCCTGCGTGCCACACTAACCCCTAAACTGCGTTTTATACGTTATCTGAATGGTTACACTGAAAATAGAAGAGTTGAATAATTTAATCGGCGTGTCTCGCAAAATGAAGCATAAACGTGTTTGGATTGTCGCTGGGAGGAAGTGGTTTACTGGTATACGTCGCCTAAGAGGCACTCGGCCTAATGGAAACATTTAGACATTGGGGATACTGTTAAATACAGAAACGTTATTTATGTATATGAATGGATTAAAACTGAGATTTTTCATTTTTCCGGAAAGGGGAACGTTATCCGCAGCGTCGCTGACGTCGGTGAATGAACCACCCAGGAAGGAAATCATGGCATTGGCTGCAATCTGAATGTGATCCAGTCTGTCGCTGATCGGCGGCTGGGCTTTTGGCGTGACAGGGGTGTGGTCGGGCATGTGTGGTGGCCAGCCAGGCCTCGTTACCCTGAACCACGTGCTCAGGCCTCCTCTCCGTAGCCCTACGGCAGAGACAGGGATTTGTGTTTTTTTTTATGGCGCTGCCAAACACTTCCTGCCCTGCTGTCTAGCTGTGTACCTTTGAGGTGTGTCTGGGTGTGACATGCCTGGAATGGTCCTTCCAACCCAAACGATGGCCCTTTGTACCCAAACCACTACACTTAACTACTGCTACCTTCAAACGCCATGTGCTTCAATGGTGGAATGGAATAATGTGGAGGGAAAATACTGCATGCAAAATTTTCATCATCCAGTGATCGACGGTGGACACATTTTATACTTAGTTACTACATTTTCCATAAAGACATTCTACAATATAATTCAGTTTAATGATTTATTAAGTCTTATGTTTAATTAAGTGTTTCATTGTTACATAACCTTCACTGGCCTTTATTGAGGCTTGAACTTTCAATTTTCTGGTGATAATTTTTTAGTGCTTTAACCTCTCAAATTGACCCGATGTCCATAATCTGGATGGAGTCATATTACAGATTGCCACCATGTTCCTTGGTTATAATAGAAATTCTCGATATTTTCCGAAGGTTAACGTTATGCCAGAACTGCCGACTAAATGGGTAGGTGACAGTAACAGGCCTTTCATCGTAATATCTCCAAACTATACATGTATAATGTCACATTAGGACTCACACACTGGTATGTATAAAACAGGATATGAGGGGCGATTAAAATGAAGAGGGAGCTTTAGTTCTGCTTCCAGAGGAAACCAGTGAACAGGTAACCAGATGAACTGGAAACATTATAAAGCCACTGCTAATGCTCCCCTAAAACAGTGTGACTTTTAAACCGTGTCCTGTTGGGAGTTTGTGCAACCTTGAGGTAATTGGTACCCACTGTGTGTCTGAAGTGCCATCTGGCCTTCAGCGGGGAGGTCATTTCTTCCGTACAATAAGGGTCCCCCCCCGATAAAATGAGTTCTCATGCGCCGTACATCACGCACATCATGTACATGCAGTTTTCTGTTTCTGAACCTTGGGGATCGGGGCACCATTGACTCTTTCTTACCTTTTGGCGTCTTCTGCATCTCTAATATAAAGTAAATGTTGGCATTTTGCTGAAGGCAGCCTCAACGGATGCACGCGGCTGTCTTTAGAAGTGGGTAGATCCTCCCCGTCTTCAGTAGAAACAGGACACTCTTTCCAGCAGCTGAATTTGTATCTGGGATTGGATGGTATTATGGTAATACGGTATATCGAGGCATTTCGGGTATACTGTCAGTCCCCTGACTAAGACCTTTCGACTTAGGGACAACCATAGAGCCTATTTAATTAAAAATCTGAGTGGTTCATAATAACAAACTCAGGCACTACTTTGTGACTCCCGTGAAAACCTTACATGGCTTAAGCAGTTTCTTTATGCAGTATAGTACCGTGTGTAGGTTTATTATTACTATATTAACCGTATTTCTATTATTATCACATACTGTGTTGTTATTGTTCCTACTTACCAATAAATTCGACTAAAAGACCAGCTTAGGGAACGGATCTGGTTCGTAACCTGGGGACTGCCTGTAACACAGTAAAACATTTATTGCAAGGGAACCTCGGCTAATTTTATCGGCGAGATTTGAAAGTGTTGCTTTTGAAAATACTGTATACCACGGTATAATCTCTGAATGGTATGACATATGAACAGTTAGATACCTCCCCAGCCTGTTTGTAACCCTTCCTAACCGTAAGCCACAATTCTTATTTTATTTTCTTTTCCACTGTTTATTATGGTCATGATGGTTATGTAAGTTATTTTGGGATGTATCCTTAAGAGGCCCCTGAGAATGTAGACGAGCGTTCCCTGAATTGCGCGTGGCTTCCTCCGACGTGCCTCATAAGTGGTTTTGCTGTATATTGACTTGGGTGGATTTGGCTGTAGAGCGGCGAAACCCTCTGAGAGCATTATGGGAACTTAACCCCTTCTCTCATGCAGAAAAGCTGCCAGCGCGCCAGGCTGAATGAGAGCGCGGGATTTGGGCACGCCGGGGACACCGGCACATTTGTCGCCGCTGATGCCTTCCAGTGTGTGCGCGCCGGCATGTCAAGCCGGCTTCACTCCCCTATCTCCATCTGTCTCCAGTTCCTTCTGCGCCCATACAGGGGACCTTTCCGGTGCGGCTCGCCGTAAATGCGTCTGCCCTCCAGCTCCTGGAAGCCCCGTGTGTGTTTCATGGCACAGGGATGTCCGCGTTGGCCCTCACCTTTTCACAGGCTGTTATATTTTGCTTTGATCTCTCAATTCGCTGGCCCCTTTTCAGGCAAATCTGCGCTATATTGATGCAGCGACAGCACCGGAGTACTGAGCTAATCCTGGCTAAGGAGTGCATATAATCCAAAACTGTCTGCACTCTGATCCCTGATTATGTGGAACAGAGCTGGTCAACAGGCCACATTGTGTTAGCTGAAGTATTTTATTTACGTTGGTCCTTTGCTAATCCACCTGTGCCGACACTTTATTACAAATCGGTTACAGGCAAATCATGGTGAAATGCCCTACACCGAAGCATATGATTTCGTGTATCTTCCGTATAGAATGCAAGCAGCCATATTTAACCATCTAAACCATTAAAAATATGGACGACTGTGCTTTAAATGTGGCTATTTCAGGATTGTTTCCTAAAATAGCAGCCAGGGGAAACCACTAGTTTGCAACAACCAAAAATCGCAGCACGGCAGAGGAGTTAATTCAAGGTATCCAAGGCATCCCACAACACCAACATCCAAATCCACTTAAGTACGCACCATGACGCCATACCCAGAAGGGTGTGTGTGAAAGTTGCACAAGTGGATTGTATTTCATCATAGTGGCACCTGGGGTGATTGATTGTGTAGCTGAGGCTGCGGATGGACCCGCTAGCACTTAAGAACATGTCTTTTTCTATGGCTTCTTCTCCATAGCGAACTGGTACAAACATCTTTAACATTTTTCTTTGCCTTGGAATAGGCCTGAGGCTGTGGCCAAACACTTCTAATATAGGAAAATTGAGCTGCTTTTGAAGTTGAATGTTTTTGATAACTACTTGGTATTCTTCCTGAAGGATAACCTGTGGGTTTGGCTTTCTCCTCCACACTCCCTTTGATTCAGCGCCAGAGCAGATAGCTCTCGCCGCTTGGCCGCTGCCTTGCAGTTATCGGCAGTCTCGCAGCTATAAAACGGGCTGCCGAAATCTCGGCGAGGAAGCCCGTCCGTTGTTTTTGCGATGCCTTTTGATTGGTGCCCTCAGTCCTCCTCCGCATTCCTCTGTCGGGTTGTCCTGACCTTTGCTGCGTTATTGTTTACATATTACTTAGCGCAGAGGCCACAGATCATAGTCTTTTTCTGGCAGCCAGGATCAGGCAGCAAAACTTTCTAATTATGGAGACTGAGGAGTAGCACAGTTGCCAGGGTAATTAGGCTGTCTGTGGGCTGCCAGCGGGTAAGGAAGAGCCCCCCAGGCCCGGGGCTGAGCCCTGAGGCCGCTGGGGGGAGCCAGGAGCCTATCCCACAAAGGCCCTATTATCCACCCCCGCACTGCCCCCGGCCCAAAACAAAGGACAGGCGTTGTCCTTCTTCAAAGAGCCAGAGAAGATGTTTCAATATTTAATTCTGTCTCTCAAAGTTTATCTCGTAAAAAGGAACGACTTTTCTTCACACTGCCACCAAGTTTTCCTCAACTTCACAGTGGCAAGAACATGTTAGTTGCTGTTCTTTTGCCTTTTTTTATCGTTGGATAGTACAAAGAGGAATTAGAGGAAACTCTGAGCTGTTTTCTGATGCTGATCAGTACTGGGCCTTTTGGATGAGAACACTGTCTGCACTGCAGGGGCTGCTAATGCCACACTTGTTTCAGTTTATTAATTATCTTCTAACCTGCAGACTTGGTCACTCTCACCACTTTGTCAGGTTTATCATGTATTCCAGTTTTAAAACAAGTGTGAAAAAAATTACAATATTATAAAAACACAAAATTAGTTTTAATTTTGGTAATTTCTTTAATGGATTTTTATAAAGCTGTATATAGATACATTTTCTTCAGATTTAATAGCCTATAAATACCTAAATATCCTTAAAATTAAATCGTACCTTAAGGATGTGTATGTCTGTATATGTATATATCTGTGTGTGACTGTGTGTGTAAATTAAATATGTGTGTACAGTATGTATATATGTGTGTGTATATATATATGTAGTGTGTCCACACTTGTATCTCATTGGTAATTTCACACTAACTACATTTGCCAATGATTACATGTAGAGTGCTGTACTTATGGTTAGGTACAGTACGTTTTATTTTTGTTGATCTTCCAACCATTTATCCAGAGCAGGGCTGCAGGGGCCTAGAGTCTGTCCCAGGCCACACCGAGCATGAGGCTTTGGTGCAGCCCTGGACAGGATGGCAGCTCTTCTTGGTTCATTTTAGGGTCATTTTTAGTGGTGCTTTTGCAGTTCAGCTAAGAAAACAATTTGATATTAAATGTATGGTGATTTTAAAACATTTTCTGACAAGTTTGATGGGTAGTTGACAAATAAAACAGTGTATGTGCCTTTGCTTCCTAAATTCATGTTGACATCAGTACAGATTAATAAAGGAGAAAGAATCCGGTTGGGGAATTTTAATGCAAAGTGGGTAGGTGTTGTGCTTGGTCAGCACTCTCTGCCTTTCCGTTATCTCAGACTCAATAATTCACCATGAGCTGGTCTCCAGATCCTTCGCCACTGTCGGCTCGTACTTGGGTGAGAGCTCAGAAAGTGTCTGTTACCTCAGCGGGGGAATATTTGCAGAATTTTCCTGACACGTCCAAAGAACCCAGCTGGAAGCCAGACGGCAGAGGGACCTCAATCGCTCCTGTATTCAGAAAATGAGAAGCATTTGTGCTGTAAAGTACACAGCTTCTGATCCTGCCAAACTGCGACAAGGTAAAGCAGGGCCACAGTTTAAGGCACAGTTTAATAAAATGTCTGGTTACTGGGCTGAATTGCTGCAGGTAGCGAACGGTGACGGGAAAAAAGGTGAATAGTGATGGACTAGGACTCCATCTTTGGTCAAGTAAAAAAAATAAAAAATCAAATTGAAGTCAAATCACTAGCAGAAAAAAAATAGGCTGAAACATACATGCAGAACAGTTTTTTGTCATTCATGATTTTAAATTTCAAAATATACAGCTTTTCATTATGAATTTGTTTAATGTAGTGGGGTCACAGAAATGAAATAAGTTGATCTTGGAATCTGTCTAATTATAAAAGTGATGAACCATTGAAGAGTCTAGACATAATTAGGTTGGTACGCCCTGCAACTCGGGGCATGAGGCCACGGTACAGAGTACAACCGAAAACGACACCATAATGAGATGGTCGTCGCTGCTGGATCTCACCCGCAGACGGCAAGCTTCAGCTCATAACCGATGAGCCGCCGGATCGCGAGTGAGGCAGAATGTGGTCGCCGTGCCAAATTTAAACCGCAAAGACACTTTAATGTTTTAAGATCGCGTAAAAAAAACAAAAAACAAACAAAAACAATGGAACAAAGAGCCGAAATGAAGGAGCGTCTTTGTTTTGCGTCTGTTTGGTGGGATGAGCGCTCGGGAGGATAAGCCTGTGTCATGGTATTTCACCATCTTTAATATGAGAGTCATATCCCATTTTAGCATGTTTGCAAAGGGTTGCCCCGAGCAACCCTGGATTCTCCGTCAGAAAGTGCTCTTTATATCCCTAAATGGGTATTTAATTGCTTTGAATTTGGATTAAAAAAACTACCTTGAAGCCACATTCAGGAAGCATCTCTTGCAACTGTGTGCAGCATATTTGCTGGGTTTGCAATAGTGTTCAGTGATATTTAATATGCAGCGTAGCCCTGGACAGTTTATACATGCATATGGTCAATAAAATTCACTTTTATTATGCCAGAATTTAGGTTTCCTTTATTTCCCAAGATAAGTAACACTTCTTTAATAGGCCTATATTTAATATGAAACCTTTGATATTGAATATGCTGTATTCTATTTTTCTGATTTTTTTGGAACGTAAAAAATATGTATGATGGAATGTTAGTGAGCTGCCTTGAGGAGAATCAACCAAGAGGTTAAAGTGCCACTTATCAGCTTTTCACCATTTCAATGTTCAGTGGCATCGTCTCAAAAGCATCACAGTAGCCTGGCTGTAGGTGCGACTGGCCTCTCAGCCCTGTGTCTGTGGGGCTTCCCCTTCCTCTTCCTGTGTGCACATGCTTCCCACCTGCATGCCTTGCTGTCTCCCACTCTGTAAAAACACATGATTCCTCAGAGTTTGTTACATTAAGTCACACTTGCTATGTATATCTGTCTGTGCGTGTAGAGCGGTGAGTGGTACAAAGTGGTACACTGTTGCCTTAACCCCCTGGAACCAGGGTTCAAATCTCCAAGTGTGTGGAGTTTGCTTGTTCTCCCCATGTCTTCATGGGTACTCCTCCAAGTTCATTGGTTTCCCCTCACAGTCTAAAATCATGCTAAGGTGAGTTGGATTTACCAAATTCCCTGTAGGTGTATATGGTATGAGTATGAGCGTCCTGTAACAGGTTGGCAGCCCGTCCTGGGTTATTCGCTGCCTTGCACCTGTAGCATTTGGGATAGACTCCGGACATCTGCAACCCTGCATAGGACTAGCAGGTATATAAAATGGATGGATGGGCCAGTACGCCAACCGATGTCACTTTATGCTTCCCAGGCTACTGTAACCCTAAACAAGCAGATCTTGAAAATAATTACATAAATGAACTATTATGTGGAAAAACGTTTATATCGATAACAATAAATGTACCTGCTCTACGAATACAGCTAATAAGATGGAAAAAAACAGTTCGTTAACACATAAAAGACTAGTTTTGTGTCAGTCAGGCATCTCTATACCGTAAGTACAGATATTTGTTTGGAAAGGTGAGTACATAAAGTCTGTTAAGGTTGTCTCTTCTGTTTTCTTTTTGCCGAGCTGGGAAACGATGTACCTTGCTTTCCTCCTTGGTATGGGTTTAGACTCAGAAAGCCCTGGGGACATGAAGATAGAGCGGGGAGGAGAGCGGCTTAGCGGAATGCAACAATGCCAGAGTGATGGTGTTAGTGTAGCAGGTTATAGCCTTAGTGGACAGCTAGAGCAGTGGCATTAAAAGGTGAGGGGGATCATCAGGCAGCAGAGCAAGAATGACTCAGCGAAGTGAGGAAGTTGGTGCTCGCCGCTTTAATGGACATGTCAGCCCCAACTTTCCCGTCGGCCCCATAACCTTAGATACTTAGATGAGTCATCTCATATTTCTTAGATATTTAAGTGTGTCTAAATTTATGACCTTATTGGTTAATAGCCTCACCTAGACATCTGCGTGTGACAACTATTATTTTAATAGTCGGTAGGTGCTTAGAGATCCTCAATTACCTTTCATACACCGTGGTGTCATTGGAATTATCCAATATTTATTTATAACAGTGATAAATGCTTTATTTCCTGTTTTATTTCCTATTGTTTGGTTTAGAGGCTATGAAGATATCTTTTAGGATGCTTTGTAAGGAAGAAGCAGGCCCAGTAAACCTGAGCCATGGAGGACATAACTTATCGTAGACTAAGTGAACACTAAGGGCCTTGACTGGCTTCCTGGAAGAGATGGTCACCTATATTCTGAGGTTTTGTCACTCTGCTGACCTGTGCGGCATGTACAGCACAGTTTACAGCGCCTTACTGAGCTCTCTCCAAGTATTTTAATGCAGAGGGTTGGATGTTTGGCAAGTAAATTAGCAAAAAAATGTTAATTGTTATATGAGTGAATCCTTCATAGACACTGTATTGAGGTAGGCTAAGGCTTTAAATAAAAGGGTTTTTTTTTGGATCTAGTAGCAGGATTGTGGTATAATCCAACTCGCCTAGCATGCCTCTTCATACTTCTCTACATGAAAGATGAGGCTTAGATATCGGAGTGATAAATAAGCTGCCAGTCGTTTTCCTAAGTTCCTTTTCTCTCTTCCCCTCGTTGTTGATTTTTTAGTGTCGTTGTAGCCTGCCCATTCCTGCAGTTCTTATGAGCAACACGGCAAGATGTCAGCCTCCTGGCGTTCTTAAAACTGGCCTTACTGGTTTGCTGTTGTCACGTTTCCCTGCACCTGAGCAAAAGCTCCGCTGCCGCCGTGTCTCTTTTGCTCCGTCAGGGTGACACCGATTTTTCCCTCATGCCTCCCTAATGGCTGCTTAATGTGCGACGTCCCAGTCAGCCTTGCTGCAGGCAGGGACACGGAATACGCCGAGCAGCCGGGCAGGCTTTTCTGGAAGGAGCCGGAATCCGTGCTGGATGAGAAAAGAGTTTCATAAAACACCACCGTGTCTCACAAAGCTCCTGGTAGACCTTTCATCCTCTCAAACGCTAAACTGATCTGGAAGTTCTCCAGGGGATCCTTATTAGTTTCTGGAGACTTCTATGCATTTCCACATATTCCTGTGGTCTCTAACATTAAAAGGAGCTCCCTGCCTTTTTGGGAGTGAGTGATTTCTCTTTCTCTCCCTGTATGTTTGTTAAATACAGTAAAATCGGTTTGCCATGCTTAGCGCAGACCCAGCATGAGTCTCAGAAAAAGCCTTCTTTCCCCATGTATGCCACCTGTGGTGTTATCGGGCCACGCGAGTTATCCGTGCATCGCAAGCTATTACTTGATCTGACCTCAAAGCTGTCAGGAGACGTTGGCAGAGATGCACGCCGCGCTTGGTCTGACTTCATTACCAGCTCCGTTTCCCAGCCCGGCTCCTGGTCCCCCGACGCAGCACGAAGCACGATTTGCGAGCCTGCATACGTGCAGTGTAAAGCCACCTGTGCAGTACCACAGGCCAAGCTGCAAGCGGAAGAGTCGCAATGTGGACGGTAGGTGTGATGATGGAGGGTGCCAGCGTGGGATCTGCAGCGAGACAATCGTTAGAAAGTTGCCCCATCCGCGGCTTTAGAAGCCGTACGATTCCTCAGGGGGGCTGGGGTGCAGCGCAGCACCTGAGATCCTCTGGGGAGTGTCATCGACAAGGCATTAGCCTGAAACCAGAGGCATTTTCACACAGGTGTAGATAAATAACCCGAGGGGGAGGGTGGGGGGCAGTGGGTGGAGTTTAGCAAATGGAATCATTTGTTTGCAGTAACATGTCAGGACAGTATATTTCTGCAAAATGTCAAAATAGTTGCTTTCTTTTCTTCACGCCCCATGTGTAGTTGAGCTTATCAAAAGTTCACAAACTTCAGTTTCCTCGTGGTTCCTTTCCGTGCTACGGCGGCAGCTGCGTAAATGTGCTGGATGACTCTTGGCCAGATTTGGCTCCGAATAGTTTGCGCAAATGCCCACCATTCTGGCAAATTAGTGACTGTGTTTACACCCGATGCAGGCGACGCGTTGTGTTTCTACTTTTGTTTGGTTAACTCTTGAGTTAAGCCTCAGACCTCAGAGTGGCGAACCTCATAATGAAATCACATAATGCCTCCATGATAATACCCTCAAAATCCTATAAAAGACAGTGTTAAAAATGGGGGGGAAAATCCACAGAAGTGAGGCAAGAGCTGAGATCTTCCCTGGTTGCTTTTTGTGAGAACGGCATATCCGCATTTGTTCTCGAGCTGGCCTTTGACGTACTGCACTGTCTGTTCCACTGCATTGTTCATACGGTTAAGCCCCTAACAACCTGTGACTGCTCCAGGATAAAGATACACATCTCTGACACAAATAACACATGAGTATACAAAGCAGCCAGGGCCCAAAGCAAGTGTGGTGTGAGAAATTTTCGAGAAGCCTCGAGGGACAAAAAGAGCAGGCTTGTGACAGCTTTTAAAAACAAAAATCCATTCTGGAAGGAAGTTGAAAAATAACTTTAAAAAAATCTGGAATATAATGAATATAGATTGTACGGCATAGATTTTAAAAAGAGGTATGAAGTCAAACCTTCCATGAGATTACCTTTCCAAAGGAATACGTAAGATGTACAAGATCACTGTGTGATTATGTGGAAGATCTAAGTTCATTGACTAAGGTAAAGTGGAAGAAAGAGAACATATATCTAGCCAGTTTTAGAGAATCAATAAATTTGTTATCAACAGCTGGAAGACTATTGGCTCAGAATTCAATGGCGTTCCTTCTGTACGAAGCATCTTTTGTATAGCAGGGTTGACATGCTGTTCTTCAAGTTCTGGAGCATTTATTTGATAACCTCAAAGTTGGCAATTCTCACTATCACCAAATGCCAAGTTACAACTTCGATGAACAGGTGCTGGTGAACGTCTTTAAAAAGGACTCTAAATCACAGTCTAAATCACAGAACTTTTTGCTAAACATCTGTCAAAGAAAAAAAAAGTCAAGGTGGATTAGTTATATGCTTTGACAGCCCAAAACAAATACCAAACAAGCTGTAACACAGAATCCCCAAGGGGTGTGAACTTAGGACTTAAGAGCAGCGAGGGACAACAGGAAAAGGTCAGCAGATAGCAGAGAGTCATACCTTATGTGTTACTGAGAGGAGAACTTAAATCATTCAGTTAATATAGGTCAGAAATATCCCAGTTCGTGTAATGTGAGGCAAGCCATGTTAGAATTACAGACGCCCAAAGTTTTTTTGATTTCAAAAAGAGGATGAAGGGAGATACATCAGTGTAGGCCTGAGCAGTGCTCTTGTCTCCTGTCAGCCTCCCAGTCCTCATGCTCTCATCTTGCCTTCTCACATGCTGAGACACCTGTCTGAACGTCCAGCCCATGCTGGACGCATGTGTGCACCCAGGGGCTCCGTTACTTCCAAGTACTTTCCAAAGGAAGTACTTGAAGCATGTTCCAGAAGCTTGTAAAGGAGCGCATGGCTGTAAGAACTTTTCCCCTCCGTCGTTAAATAATTTATTATCAGTAGAATGCAGGAGTTAGAAATGGCTTAAGGATTTAGTTCATCCCAGAGTCCCTCTCTGTGTGATACAGGCTATCATTATGCAAACTTATTTACAGCATGAAAAAAGAAGAGGTTTCTAATGGATTTATTATATATGCATTTACCTCCAGCTAGCATTCTTTATGCAAATTGATGACAATTCAGAGACAGGGTAAGGCTTGGTGTCACGTAGGAGTTTGGCATGCATTAGCTTTTAGTACTGGCAGATTACGGTTATTTGTTATGGTCTGTTAACACAAGGCTAAGTTAAAATTAAACCAGCTGTACAATTAGATTAACTGAAATACGAGACAGCATTGACTGAACTCTCACCAAAACCATTCTAACTGTAGACATTCTGTCATGCCTTGTTGCCGTTGTGGCTAATAGGTCCCTCTGTGGTGAACTTGCTGCATCATTGGTGTCAGTGTGCCCGTTTGCATGTAGTACAGGCTTTATCATCCTTTCTTATGGAGCAGGAGTACAGGGGAGAGAGACTAGTTGGGTTAAAGTTATGGGGGCGTGTATGACAAGTGCAGTCGGGTTTGTCGTGCAAAGTGCTGGTACAGGCCCTCATTCTATCTACTGGTGTTTCTCAGCAGTGGAAGCCAACATGAAGAGCTTCCATCAAACCTCTGAATGAGAGGCTGTGCTCAGCAGGAACCCGGTATTCTATAGGGTGTCCTTTGTTTTTTGCAAGCAGTGGCATCAATATACATTACAGCGCTATGGCGGGATTAGGTAATAAGACAGGCTTTATTGATAAGCACAGTAAAAATACTGGGCAGGCTACAATTCCTAGTCTTGGCTGCAGTTTGATTGTTGTTGTGAATGTTATATTGGCTACTGAGACGTGCAGGGTCACCGATCCAAAGTCGTTGTCTTAGTCATCTGTGCCAAGTGACAGGCCCGTTGTCTGCATGTCTGCATGTTTACTGTTTTGTCTTGTAATGGGCAGTAATAACCTGCATAAATCACACTGACTGGCTTGAGCTGCGTGGCCTGTAATCTTGGCTTACCAAAGGCATTTCCTTGTGACGCTCCTGTAGATTTTCATATCAACCGGGCTGGCTCTCAGGAAGCCTGCTCAGGATTCAGCAGCCTTCTCTGGCCAGCTAAAAACAACCGACTGATAGTTTTGAAATAAAGGATAGGAGACCTGTTACCAGGTAGTAGTTTCTATGAATGCTTTTAATCATTTGAATGAGTAGACAGTGAGGGAGTGAAGAAATGCTGTCTTGGATCAGAAATAGTGACTGAACTGAGTTTATGTTGGGAATTGTTTGTATGCTTCAGTTACTCCAATCGAATGTCAGCTGTCTAAAGCAGTGTTTCCCAATCCAGTCTTTGGGGACCCACAGACAGTCCATGTGTTTGCTTCCTCCCAGCTCCTAGTAGAGAGCAAAAATATGGGCAGGGAACTCGGAGGGAGCAAAAACGTGGACTGGCTGTGGGTCTCCGAGGACTGGATTGGGAAACACTGGTCTACAGGAAAGGCTGTTTTAGAAGCCCTGAATCCAAAGGCTACTGTACATAATGTAGCAATGATGCCTGGCACTTAAGCTCCATACCAAGTTCATCAAAGTAAAAATGACCGGTGGAGAAAATATTTCATGGATGTCAGATAAATGGTCTATCCCTGTCCTCAGACCCCAAGCTTGACTCTCATCTGTATGTATGTGTCTGTCTGTCTGTCTCAAAAGAGAGCAAGATGGGATGTGTGTAAGGAAGCATTCTAACATACCTGTCATGGCAAATTATGTCAAGTGCCCCAGCCCCTGTGTGAATGCAGATGCTGGGAGAAGCAGCAGGACTGTTGTGGGTTCGTTTGGTCTGATCTTCTAAGCTTGATGTGATGTGGTGAAGGTGCTCAGAATTAGAGGGGAATTCTCCTCCGTGGTATGCTTGGAGTCACGGGTGACAGAAGTGGCGGGGGTATCCCTGGCCATCATTAGAAACGAAACACCCCCCTTTTCAGCTTCTCCACTCACCACTCGCTCACCATGTATCTCACTGCCGTAAATGGTCATATACACTCTGGTCCGACGGTCACACCTTTTGGGCACCAGGGAAGGAATGACAACAAATGAATCACGGCAGGGTATGCGGAGATATTAACCAGCTATGGTAATTCCGCTGCTGTGTAATTGTAGGGGTGACCTCAAAACTGAATTGTGTTGAACATCAGTTTTCACACCAGACTGTGCATTTTCTGATGTAACTGGTTGTTTGACGAGGATTTAAAAGATTGGGAGGAACAACAGTGGGTGAGTGACATGAAATGATGCACAGGTTAGAACAGGATTTCAGTGTTATTACTGAAGAGGGCTAGAGGTTATAAACAACAATTAAAGATGTGGGAAAAACAGCTTAAAAGTTTTGTGGAGGATATTGAAGTTTTATGCGTGTGAACATTAACATAATTATTCTCAAAAGCCCATATTTCCAGAGAAGAAAAAACTTGGAATTAATGTCAAATTATAATCTAAAGAATAATAATAAATACAAAATAATAAGAATAGTTTAGGAATTACTCGGTTTTCATTTAAAAATAATTTCCTGTTTATATGACTCGATCATTTTAGTGAGAGTTTAAACAATTTTATGCTGTTTTATTGGAAAGTAAGACGGGTGTGATTGCTAAAATATATTTAGAATAGCTCTGAAACATATTTAATTTATATTTAAAATATTGCTATCGTGTTGATTCATTTCCAGCTGCAATTTGGTCAGCGTTGGTATCTCTTTGGACACATTGGGAATTTATATATGATATGCTGGTTAAAAATGTATTTAAAATGGTTGATGGTTGACAGGGTGAGTAAGTGAAGGCGGGTAGGATGGAAGAAAAAAACTGCTCCAGGCTCTTTTATAACTAAGTAAACAAAGAACATGAAGATGCACGTAAGCTGCACTGTGCTTGATCTCACTTAGTTAGCAGTCCGGCTAATAGGCGCCTCGTTCAGCTTTAATGGGGCCGACTCATCTCAGGAGCCCCCAGAAGTACCCTTTATTTAGGTCATTTACGGCTTTTCCCTGGAGAAGCCTCTGGGGAGAGCAGATCCAGTCCACTTCCCAGCAACTGGAGCTCCTTAGATCGGGGTAATTTAATGGGGATACTTTGGAAAATAAATAAATGATCGAGGTTTACCCAGTGGACGGCCTCCGGAGCTTATTAAGTGAAAGCAAAGAAATATTTAAATGTGAATTTTGTACCTTTTAATGTGCTCGCCGTTAGTTTTTCCGCATCTTATATCATGCCTGTAAACACGGGAATTACAGATTGTGCGTGTGAGTTAATTACAGAGCGAGAAGGAGCCCCACGAGAGAGCTGGCGGAACGTGCAGACTGATGAAGCAGCTACTCATTACCCCCCTCCCTGACTGAATGTCCCATAGAGAGTGGACCAATGGGGACAGGCCTTCTAGGACTCGCAGGCTAAAGACCAATTAGCATTAAGAAGGAATGAATCTTAATGGAACATCTTGAGTGGGTCCTCATGAGGTGATTTAGATGTGACAGAAACCTGGACTGGCAAACTGCAGCCTTTTTTTCTGTGGATTCTGGTTCACAACTTTTGGCGATAAATCAGTAAACAGATTAATAAGGAGATGAGCCAGTGCAATAGCTCATTATGCCCTCGGACTCACAGAGTGCTTCCAAGAACTGTGTAATTTCTGCATCAGCACTGTTCCTGATGTAAATATGCTCTTTCTTTGTTATGTTACGTGATTTGCTTCATTAGCGTTCGCTCTTTGGAGGCAGAGTGCAGGGAATAATGACTATTTGATTTTGTTTCTTGTGATCAGGAGAAATTGGAAGGGTTGATGTGCTTTTATGTCTGAATTCATCACAAATTGGTGCTGTAATCACATATTGATTAGACATGCTGCAGCATATAGCTCCATTAAAGACCTCACGGGATGAGCTGACGGATTAGAAGAAGAGGAATCAGGTTACTTGACCTGAACTGCAGTTTGTAATCGATTAACTCTGCCCAGGAAAATAAGTCAGGGAAGGTTAATGCTGCTTGGCCTGAAACATAATTATGGTACAGCAGCTTTTTGGTTAAATTGTAAGGTCACAATGGGTTGATTACCTTTTCCTTCTTAGGGTGTTAAAAATGTTATTCATTAGTTTATCTTTCCTAATCTTTGAGAGATCTAACAGAAGCACATTTAGTAGCCTTTGATTAATAGTCGAAACCTGGATGAACACCTTGGAGCAATTAGCTATCGCCAGTCTGTGATGTGAAATAAAGTGAGCAGCTCAGGAAGAAAGCAGAATTTTTTAATCTGTTTTATACAGATTATGAGTCTTAACAGGTCATTCAGACTGAAAGTGAAGCTGTGGTCTGCCATGTCTGTAAAATATATTAGTTAACAAAGAAACTTTGAGGTGTTTCCTTGTTCCTTGTTTACATCGTAGCTATATTTTTTATGTGACCTGCTTTGAGATGCTATGTTTGAATGATAAAAGTGAGATGGCTCTCCATTTCTGATGACAATGCTCATCTCTCATCCAATGAAGGAAGACGGGAGGTATTGCTACTCATTTTTTTGCATTCTTAAATGAGGCATGAAGTTTTCATTTTGTTTACCAGCTGTAAAATAAGCATAGCCTCTCTTTAGGGTGTCATAATGGTTCTGTGCTTTACCTTTGTGTCATTTTCGATCTTAGCCTTTCCTCAACGATTTTTTTTTTCCAAATTCAGAGAAGTGTCATTTAGTATTACGGAAAAGAAAATATTTGTGTTTCTGGGACTACCGTGTTCCTCATACTGTTTGTCTTATTATTGAATAAAGGTAGTTATCAGAAAAATGAAACATGATTTAATTTCAAAATACATTTTTTTTTGTAAAGGAATGTTTGAAAACTGGAAAAAGGTCATAATTTTAAGTGCAGCAGTGGGGAAAACTTGGAATAGTCTTTTAACAACCTGACTCCTATAATATATATCCTTTGTTGAAATATTTAGATTTTTATTAACTTGCAGGACCTGACTGAAGCATCCCGTCCTGCTTTTCAACATATGTTGTCAGCACTAATTATCCAAATAAAGTGTTAATTGGCTGTGTGCTACCATTTGATTGTGGAGTAGTAAAGTATGAAGTGTGGCCATGTGGAGTGTTTGTTTATGCTAGTTTTATGGTCCATTTTAATTGCCGTTGGGGTCAGACAGGAATGCGCCATTCTCACTTAAGGGTGGGGGAAGCATTTCCTGCCACCCCCGAAGGTGCCGAGTGGGAAGGCTGCGCAGGGTCGCCTCCCTCCCCTCTCCTGTGCACATATTCATCAGCACAGCACTGTCGCCTGAGCCCCACATGGCACAGCACTGCAGACCAGGTGTCGTGCTCTCTTTAACACGAGACTCTAAATCGCCTCACCCCTGGCAGAACGACATTTTAATTCCCCTGAATCTGTCTTGCTCGTTTTAACCGTGTGTGTGGCCAATTAAGACCCGGTTTTGAAGTGAAGTGCCCTTCGCTGAAGCACACAGCTGTGATGTTGGTAGACGGCGCGCTCCTGCCTGCCGTGTTTGGGGCGTTCCTTTGCACTGGGAGTCGCGCTGCCTGTCTGGCTGCCCTGGAGATTCTTTTTCAGCGATGGTCTTTTTTTTGGCGATATTTCTCTGGTGACTGTCAGGCTTCTGCATCCACAAGTCAGATCACTCATATTCGTGTCTAACAACATATGTCTGCTGAATGTTTTGATGTTATTCAGTACTTATGATTCTTCAGCAGGTGATAGACACAGGAGATGTCCATCCAGCCTTCCGTCCATCCAATCATACATCCATTTTCTGTAACTGCTTTTCCTATTCAGCGTAGCAGCTTATCCTGGAGGCTACGAGTGCAGGGCAGGGAACAACCCAGGATGGGGCACCAACCCCTTCACAGAGCACACTTACACACCATACACTCACACCTACACACCTATGGGCAATTTAGTAATTCCAATTAGCCTCAACAAGTTTTTGGACTGTAGGGGGAAACCGGAGTACCCGGAGGAAACCCCACGATGACACGGGGAGAACATGCAAACTCTGCACACATGGAGCCATGGCAGAGACTCGACCGCTGGTCCCAGAGGTGTGAGGCGACAGTGCTAACCACTGCACCGCCATGCCGCCCCATGCCCCATTTTGCTATTAAAAATTGACCGCAATGTCTGGCAAGTAGTACTGGAAAGCATGGGGAACATTTCCGTCCCCTTTCCAGAACCGTATGTTCCTTTTGGGATCGCGCTGAGCCCCAAGCCCGGGACCAGAGGGTGTGGGCCAGGGTACGCTCTGTACTGGACACTCTGCTGATGCACACGTAGGCTCACGGGGATAACACACCATACAACGCACACACATACACACACACACACACGCACACACACACACGCACAGAGCCGGGGTTACAATCAGACCATCGGCCCTGGTGGTAGGAGGCCTCACTGACCCTCCCCAGCTCCCGTGTCCTTCAACATCATCATGGAATCTTCCAGAATGATGTTTTAAGTGGAACTTAACCCTCTGGGGTCTCGGGGTAGGGAACACACTTTCACTGACTGGGGCATTGTCACACATTTCATTCAGTATTCAATCACAACATAATTCATGGCAAATAAATGATTTCTTATATACTTGTTTTGGCATTAACCTCATCTTAATCTTAGTGTACGTAAATATGTCAGATTTATGTGAAGTTTGTAATTTGACATCGAAGTATAGACATTGCAAAATGCAGTTTGGAACACTTGAAGAAACATTATAAAAGTACATAGTAAGCAATGGTGGCAGTTTGTTTTGATCCCAGATATTTGATCAGTCTTGGCTACATGAAGATGACTTAATGGTGTAGTTGCAACATTCGGTTGGATAAATAAATAAGAAAAACCGAACTCATGTCACTATTTCTGGTGTCCTTTCGTTGAATATGTAGCAACTTTTACGTGTATAAATGAGCCATTGACACCTGGCCACATCCCCCCCCCCCCCCCCCTTTATGGCGCTGATGGGGATGTATCTGGATCACGTTTGCGTTGTTCATCAAATTACCATGTGAATGCGATTTGAATATGAGCTAATGCAGCTATTTAGAATGCAAATAGTGATCTTCAGGTGAGGGTGGCACTACACGCCCCCAATGCAGGTAAAACAAAGAAAGGTGACAGGGTTTATTGTTTTGATGCTTTAACCTAATTTTAGAAACTTTAATACTTCCAACAGTCGACATTTTGAAAAGAAGACAGATTGTGGATTTAGTCAGCGTTTTTTTTTCATGTATCTACAATAAGATTTCAGAGTTATGAACTGAAATACATGAGAAAGATACATGGCATCGACGGGTTAAACATTGATGGCTACGTTATGTCACTGTCAAATAATCCCCATTGGCTGTGAAGAGGGCTCATGCTTGCGTTCACTGTGCACTTGGTATCAGCACCCGTAGTAAAGCCATGAGGCACGTTGCACAGTATGCTGTTCCAGAGTCAGCAGTATTTCAGTGAGCTTAGGATGATCTCATCTTGTGATCCCTTAGCCCTTATTGCTGTGGCTCCAGGTTCGAGACAGCGTCCGTTGAATAAGCGTCATTAAAAGCACATATTAAAGATATTCGTGCTTCAGAGTGCTTGTCTGATTAAAGTACATGAAATACCCGCACAGCCGCGGGAAGAGACGCAAGCCTTCTGAGGTTTGTACTGTTCTTTCGGTGGGGAAGGTGCTCTGGGACCGTGCTAGTTTACAGGCTCCCTTGAACAGCAGCAGCATGTTGAGTGTTGCTGTTCAAGTCTGGAATCAAGGCTGTAACTTCAGGGAAGATGACAGACGAAAAAAACCAGAGGTATCGCTTTTAATTATTGCTGATACTGTGGAGAAACATCTAATATAAATGTGTAACGGACTCTGATGACAAACTACACGGTTGGAAGACCGTGTAATCTCTCCTCAATTAATTAAAGTGCATGCAGCTCACCACCCCCCCCCCCCCACCCCGAACTATTTTCCCCCCGACCAGATGCCACTAAATAGCTCAGATAACAGCCCCGAGCTCCGAGGACGCCGCTTGGATGCTGGAACGGATGCCGGCTTATTTGTGTCACATAGCTGAGGGACAAGGTGTCCGCAGCTCAACATCTGCACATTCTCCGGCTTAATAGGCCGGGGAGGACCTGCAAGATCCTCACCAGAGCTGGACTCCACATCGCCCCCTGTCTGACTTTCGGCACCTGCGTCTGCTATGAAAGACATGCAGGTCTGGCCACCTGCCCCCCACCTGCAGGACCCCCCCCCCCCCCCCCCCATTCTATACAGACATAGTACAGATGTTTGTGAAAAAGTTGCTTATCCTTTCCGAGGGTTTCAGAACCATATCCTGCTTCTTTTTCAAGCCCCCCAGGTGACGAGAATAGTTAGTTCATTTTTCCTTTATTAAATATTCCTTAAAATATACAGTCATTTTCTCCTGCAAGCAAAACAATTTTTAGAATTTCCCATAGGTCAGCAGCAAATGTTACCAATGAGGATAATTATTTTAAAGCCTGGCCATAACTGACTAACCACAAAGCACTTTCATTGCTCCTTTTAAACCCTGAAATTCACAGGTATTTGTCCACACAAAGTCTTCTCTAAATTTGAAATACTACACTTGTGTCCCACCTGTAGAAAGCATAAAACAGTTATAATGCCTTTAAAACACTTTATAGAACGTTTAGACAGAAACACTCTAAGGCCCCTAATGATAAAATAATGAGAAAAGAGGCAGATGATGAGTTACTTTTAATGGTATAACAAATATTATTGATACTGTATCACTGTTATCGTGTTTATGTGGGTGACGCTGACATTTTATACCGTGTAAAATGATGTTCTTTCTTTTCCTTAGTCTCTTACTGACCTTCAGTCTAGAAGACAAACGTTTAAGTATAAACCAGACAGCCGTCATACACATTTCTCAAATGTGTTCACCTCTGCCTCTGAGTAAATGAGATTCTTCATGCTTTATTTATGTTTTAATAAGAACAATCAGTTTGCAGTTGACTTGATGAAAAGCATTATTAGCTCTTTGATGAGTTTTCCACATGAGAGTGTAGACAGTCGTTAAGGGCCCTTTCAGACTGGCAGGTAGAACAGCCAGCATCACTGCAGATGGTCCAGTGTCAAAGTTTAATTTTCATTTAATTTTTTCCCCCCATTAGACTGACTGATTTTCTCAGCCTAAGCTGTTTGGTAAATATCCTGAAAGTGATTATGGTAATGTTGGGATTAACTGTTCCTTGTCCTTCCAAAAGTCTGTAGTTGCTGTCAGTTTTATTGTAAGGGTTGCGTCTTTGATTCGTTGGCCAAAGTGTATGTTTCTGTATTCGTCTATCCCGTTCTTAGAGATCTGTGTAGTATCTGCGTACTGCCTTTTCCTTCAGACTTTGCGCCCGGAATATTGCCTGTCCTTCAGACCTATCCATCTTGATTAGGCAGCGGGCTGGAGTAGAAGAGATAAACTAATATCAGTGTATAACCCCGGTCGTATAATACAAATGATGTAAATTTTTCATCTTCTTATTCATGTGGGAAAGTATGAAAAATGGTAGTTTGCAGATGTGCGCCCCGTTTGAGTGCAAATGGCGGGCCTCGGATCGCCCCCGGGCCCGGAGAGTAACGGTAAAGAAGAAATATGCGGCAGGCGGCAGGGTGAGGGATGATGGGAGGGGGCCGCTGGTCTGTGCTGCGTTCGGGGGCGCTCTCGCTCTTTCTGCGGCAGTGGCGGTGGGGCTGGCCGATGATTGACAATAACTGCCTCATAATTCTCCCAGTCATCTCCATTGGTGGCCGCTTCATTCCCCCTCACGGTGACACTCCCAGGAAAACGGCCGATAAACGTGTCATATATCAGCCGGGGTCTTTTAAGACCCCCCCACGGGGTTAAATCGGCCGTTCGCTCGGGGCCGGCCGGCGTGCATCATTAGCAGTGGGATCGCCGGCGTCCCGCCACGTCACCCATGCCGTCTCTCACAGGCTGTGAGCTCTGAGCGGGCCAAGCAATTAGAATGGGGGGTGGGGGGACCACGTCAGGCAGGGCAGTAGGCTGCCCATGTTAGCATTTATTTTCTGTTACCTGCATCCTTCTGATGGGCCGCTGTAAACCACCGGAACAGCAGAACACGTTTCTTTTACCCCGTGATCAGACCAAACTTTTTCGTTTATCACAATTGTGGTCCGATCATGAACACTTTTTTAGCCTCAGCATGTTTTTGGACTGTGGGGGGAAACCGGAGTACCCGGAGGAAACCCCACGACGACATGGGGAGAACATGCAAACTCCACACACATGTAACCCAGGCGGAGACTCGAACCCGGGTTCTAGAGGTGTGAGGCAACAGTGCTAACCACTGCACCATCATGCTGCCCCTCTAATTGAATATATATAATATATATATAATTTTGTTTAATATATTACACCCATATTTTTTATAACATATTATAAAGGAAAATATGTAATGAAATTCATACCACGGCTTTATGGTGGTTGCCCTTAAGTTTGAATGTTTCTGTTCACCAGTGCTATACATAGAGCTGAGTATATCGACGACGCTTGTCGCCAAAGTCATGGGCAGCTGCCTGGCGGTAATCAGACAGTCGCCATGTGTGGTTGCGTGTTGAGGGGGTGGGATGAATAGCGGAAAGCCCTGCCCACTTCGGTGGATGCAGGGGCTGCACCTGTACACGTGTGTCCCGGCGACGGTGGCTGTGGAATCCGGCAGTATCGCTCTCCGCCGCTCAGTCCGTATCCCTCGGTCACTTAGACACGCCTGACTCTCCGCAGGGCCTCGTGGTATTTCATTTCAGCATTTCCCACATGGGTACGTGCCTTTGGTTTATAATCTCACTCAGTTTATACAGCACTTTACCAATGATCACAGAGGTTTGAACTTCTCATAGTTATTACAGCTGTTCTTTATGGCCGATTTCCGCTGCTGAACACGACGTGTTGAGCGCTGACAGTGAGTAGCGCTCCGTAGAAGGGGGCGGGGGCACGGCCAGCCTCACGGAAGCACCTGGAATAGAGCCGTTGGCACACGGCTCCGGTGCTGCATTTGGGCTCTGCTGGAGCTGTCAAACTCACATCAAAACCAAGGTCTAGTTCTGCTTCTTCATGAACACAACACAGTAAAAGCTCCCCCCTCCCAGCCCTCACCCTGTGCTCGGCCTCCCCCTGCCAAGATCCCTGAGGATGTTTGTATTTACTTTCCACTTGGTATGATCTGCCCTCTATTCCCTGTTTTTTTTCCTCACTTCTCTTTATTTCTTTTATTTTTTTTCCCATGGCTTAATAACTTCCCTCCTTCCTCCGATAAATCATGCCCAGAGATGCTTCACTAAGTCAGTCAAAATTCACATCAGCACTGCCATGATGAGATAACCATTTTCATCTCTCAGCCAAGCATGGAGATTTATTGGGCTCCGATAAGCAACAAGCTAGCCATCATTCAGAGCCAAATAGACTCCCGCGTGCATTTATTTTTATTGCGTTCCGCCATGCAAAATGGGCCCGGCGGCTCCCCGGGGGCCCCGGTCCCTGCCAGTGAGGGCCGGCCTGCTGCCTCTGTCATTACTTTCTATTAGATAAAGAAATCAGCCGGCCCAGAGATGGCCCACGATGACGGCTTTCGGCGCTTCTTTTGGGGCCGTGATGGAAGATCCCGGCAGCGCCGCCCTAGGGGCAATTTTGTGCGGGCGCACACGTCTCTCTGCCTCACCGTGTCCCTGCCGCCCCCCATGCCCCCCCCGCTGGTCTAGCACTGGTATCCATCCTGCTGCCTCTCCCCCCACCGCATGGCCTGTGTTCTGCCAGCACCTGCCTGTTATATTAACTCCCCCGTCAGAAAGCGCCGGGGGGCAGAGACGGGCTGCGCCGCCAGCCTGCTCCCCGCTCGCTCTCCGGTCAGGCGCTTCACAAATTGCTTTTGGCAGTATGCCCCCCCCTTTCCCTCGCCCCTCCTTCAGTCAGAAGCAGAGGTTAAACCTCTTTTTGGCACCCGGACGGTATTTAATCAGAGGCGGAGGATGAACGGCAGGGAAAGGGGATGTTTTTCTCTCCCAAACTTATTAGAAGAACGTGGTGTTTTTGCTCAGCTTTACACGCTGCCCTCTGGCTCGGCCTCCCCTGACCTCGCTCTCGATATGCTGGGGAGAAATTTGATAAAATGATGTGCAGTCACCCCCACCCCCACCCCTCCACTCTTTTCCCGTGACGTCAGTCCCCTTACTTATTTTCCAGCACTTACCCTCAGTAACGGCACACAGCCTAGACGACCTGTAGCCCACCCAGCTCTGAAATTTAGCACATCGGATATGAACTCCTGCTGGTGGTTTTAAAATTTTACCTCGTCTGGCATCAGAGGTAAAATTTAATAGTAATCGTGCATAAAAATGATTAATGGCGTGGGAGGCCTCACACCTCTAGGGTTGTGGGTTTGAATCTCACCCCTGCTTTGTGTGTGGGGTTGAGTGAGTTTCCCCCAGCTACTGGTTTTTGCCTGTAGTCTTTGAGTGTGTGTTTGTGCGTGTATGTTCCCTGCGATACACCGGCATCCTATGCAGGGTTGCAAGATGGATGAAAGGGTGGATGGAAATTTGATTATGAACATAGCTACTGCAGTGAGCCAGGTGTACTGGGTTTAGTGGTTTTTCATAGGATCAGTTGGTGAAGAAAAGCGCCCCTTCACATCCAGACAACACCGCCTGGCTTTGCTGTCTCCCTGCTGGCCCTAAATGTGCGTTTCAAAGCGCTATTCAAGTACATTAACAGAGGTGCTCTGTGATAGCGCCGGTCTCTGTAGTTCAAATGCAAAGCGGATTTTGGATTCAGGAGTGCATACAGAGCTTTTTTGTTTTGCACTTTACACAATAATAAACAGGAAATATTACAGGGCTCACAAGACTAATCAACAACGTGCTGCTGACTGACAGGAATCAGATTAAACCGGACTTCAGAACCACCTGCCTCCCTAACTGGCTGTGCCCACCTTCTGCAATAGGGGCTGTGGATCCCTGTCAGTGGACTTGGTGTCCATAGAGCTCATGGGAGTTTTTGTGGGCAGACAGAAATAATGATTGTTCAGAGCAATAACCAATAAGATTGTAGAGGAGGTGGGTCCAAACAACTAGATGAGGCAGGACCAACAAATCAGATGTCTTGGACCTCCCCCCTGCAGTTACTTAGACCAACTTCCTCTACAGTCTAATTGCTTATCTCTCAGATTTTTTTTTTTTTGTTCTGCCCTCAGAACATTTTGGTGTGAGTAACTCCCACAACCGTCCATAGAGCCAGCAGAGTACTGATTACTCTGTGAATACTGTGTACACTGCCATGTTTATGTTTATGGCCAGTTGCACACCAAGCAAAAGCAGAACCTCCACAAGCTTTATGTTATTAGGTAAAGTGATGGCTAGAGTGGTCTGAGCCTGTCGGTGATTCATGGGCTCCGTGACCTGGGCTGGGATGAGCGATTAGCAACAGATTGATATGACGTTTGGGACCAGGAGCGATGGAAAGATGTTTTCAGCCTCCTCTCGCCCGGTGACATCGCTCTTGTTACTTCTGAGGTGACTCTGAGTGACACGTTCATAGGTATCATTTACATTTTATTTATTTAAAGATTTAAAGATCTCTGTGCTGACCCCGGCTGCTGCTACAGACCCACTCTCCTGCTAACTGGCCACTGGATGGATTCCAGGGCCCTGGGCTGCCCGGGGACACGGCGGGTATTACAGATGTGCAGGGGCCCCGGGGTCCAGTTTTACGGCCATGAGAAATGAGGGCTAAATTAAGCCGGCCCGTCCTCCATTCTGGGGCAGATAAGCAGCCATTAAGCATTAGCCTTAATTACGGGCCATTTCCTAAACTAATAAACAGAGCAGCTCTGCATTGTGAAGGTGAGTTTACCCTGCACGCATGAACCCGGCGGTGCCCAGGGACCTGGGCTGAGGGGACTGGCTGGCACCGTGATGGCAGGTATCATTTGAACGCCAGCTGTTTCAATAGGCAGGCCATATCGCAACCCGCAGATGCCTGTAGATGGGGAAATGACCCTCCAGCGAGCCCGGAATATTGTGCGCAGGTAGTTGTGGCTAATGTCCCGTAAAGGCGGCGTATGCGACGACAGAAGATTAAGCTGTTATTTACATTTCAGCACATTAGTGCCCGCCTCCCCCCGCTCGGCCATCGGCGGTTGGCTCCAATGTCTTTGCCGACGTGCTTCAGCAGATGAGGGCATCTGTGGGCATCAGCTTATGGCTCTAACGATTATGTCGCACATGCTGGGGAGTCCGTTTCGGAATGATGACCAGCCCCTCGGAGCCCAGAAACTTGGAGAGGAAATGCTGGCATGCGGCGTAATTCAGAGCTCCTTCGCTGTTTGAGAAAATAAGATAATAGCGTATGACTGGTCACTTAAGCGCCATAGTAATTAAAAAGCATCTGACAGGTTATGCATGTTGACGCACGATGAAGTGTGTAGTGCTGACTGTGGCCATTGATTTGGCGAGTTAATTAGATAAACGAGGGTTTTGAATATTGATGTCTCCTTAAACCTGTACATGGTACAGGCCCATGAGGGAAATCGCCGAGATCGACTCCATGTGCCGCTAAGTACTTTACGACATGATTAATAATTACGCTTTATGGACTTTGTAGCCAAATAATGCCAGATGTTCCCATGAATCTGGAGGAGCAGGAAGGGGAGGGAACAGTAAAAACGATCAGGTTCCTTCACGAACCCATTTTTGACTGTGACCGAATAATCTTTCCTCTAAATACGCTGAGTGCGTGGTAGGCTTAACATCATAACCTTCATAAGCCAGGAATTGTTTTGGCTTCCTGTGTAAATATTCGCTGAAGGAACTCTTTCGCCAATGCCTATTTGAAACCTTGGATCTCTCGATGGTTGTGCTTGTCTCTAATCCCTACGCATATCTGCCGCCAATAGTCTGAAGATATTATTTGTGTCTAGAAGTGTTTCTGTAATTAACGCTGAAGAAAATCGATGCTCATTCTTTTGTCCCATGAGCCAATTGATTCTGGTGCTGCCGTCTTGGTTCCGCCTGCTGCTTCCTGGGGGACCGGTATTAAAGTCGTTGGCCTCCATCGATACAGATTTCACCCGCCGCGTGTTGGGGCGGCGCGTTGGACCATAAGAGACCCTGTTGTCCTCAGTGGGACCTAAAGCCGTCCCCGGGCAATGAGCTAAAAACGTCCACGTCAGGGCCACTCGGTGCAAGTCGACAGGATCACACACCCAGCAGCCCCTGAGGACATTGCTAGTTCGCATTCCCCCCCCCCCCAAACAAAGGAAGAGCTGTGGAACGTCCCATGTGCTCTCTCTCTCTCCCTCGCTTTCTCTCTCTCACTCTGTCTGTCTGTCTCTCTCTCTGAACAGGACATCATGCAAAATAAGCGCTGAGGTAGCGAGTAGCCCCAGAAGGGGTCTGTATGGCTGAAGGATTCTCGCCATTGGCTACCTGTGGAGATGAAAAACAATATGTACTCCGTCATTGGCTCTTCGTTGTTAATAGACATTTTACGGTGCATGGAATGGATTTAATGTGGCTCTGAAGCCCGGGAACAGCTAATCAGTTCATTTATTTAAGCCTGACCTTTCCTCAAAATTTATGTTTGCCTGCATACAGGATCAGAAGAAGACCTCAGTGCGTTTCCCCAGCTGCCCGTCCTTAAAGGCAGCCCAGCTCGCTTACACCCAGCCTCCAATAGAGGCGGCTTTAATTATGCTTCACTGTTTATCTTTCTTTTTAATTACATTCCTCACTGTAATCAGTTTAATTTTCTATTATGCACCAAGGGGCCCGACTGCGAATTACTGGGTTTACTTTTGTTAGATCTAAGGAGGTAAAACCCAAAAGGCAGAAAAGTCTCACATAGGACTCCTATCTTACTGAACTGTGTGTGTGTGACAGAGAGAGGTAGGGAGGGAGAGGAGGGCAGAGCACAGGGGCCTGTGCTTCACCGAGCTTGATAAGTTCTGCTTCATCCGTCTGCAAAGCAGCCATTAGCTCTCGGGTGACTTTCCAGGACTTTCTGAACTGAGTTAAGCCTAAATGTGATATGATCCAGTAAGATCATGCTGTCGTGGTTGGGGGGGGGGCTGCGGGTGTGTTTGTCACCACGAGCGGACAGGGACTGCCGTCTGCATGAGGGTGGGCGCCGAGGTCTTCTCTGGCCCAGGGGGCTCCAGGATTAGTCCCTTTCTGCAACGGAGTTTGACATGACACCTCCGCCATTTGCATCCAAAGTGTTTTTCGATTTCCCTGGACAGCAGCGGCGTTTCATTACAATTGTCAGAAAGAGTAACAATTCTATTGTGGTGCGATTATTACGTTTTTACCCACAGATCACCAGAGCAATTAAAATCTGTAAATAAGGCTGCCTGTGTTGTCAGACGAACACAGGGCCTCCGGAGGGGAGCGGCTCAGCATCGACGCCACAGACTCTCTCAAACGGAGCTGTTAATTAGAATGTGCAGACGAGCTGTCCAGCCTCGTCGCGCAGGCGGCGGGGAACACGACAGCATCGAGCGAGTGACACGTGTTCCACCAGAGGAACGGGGATCTGACACAGGGGCCATGGCGAGGGCGGGGCGTTCAGGGGTGGGGTCAAGGCACCGACAGGGGCATCATGGGATATGTGATTCATAGGGGTGATTCCAGAATTCTCTTGTGCTCTGAATCTGAGAGCATCTTCCCGGCATACAGGTAGACCGACACCCTCCAACCTGTGCCCCATTTGCAAAGTATGCCACCCGGGCTCTGGCTAACGCACCCGACTGTCCCAGCGCTGTGCTCTGGTCCGTTTGATATCCTTTGTTCCCATTTAATGAGTTCAGGATGCACTGGTGATCACTGTTTTCTTGCAGAGCGGCCCTGTGATGTTTTTAATGGCGGGCGTGTGTGAGCCACAGCACCCCCCGCCTGCCTGCTGGGGCGTTTATGAATAAGTCAGGAGGAGGCAGGCGGGCCGCACGCGTGTGCCTGCCGCTCCGAGCGGCGCTGGGCCTGTTCCAGCATCCGCAAGCCAGGCTGCAGGCTATGTGCCTTGCGAAGATCCTGTTTACCGTTCCAAAGAGGAACCCACCAGCCATGTCTTCCCATGATGCATTGCTCAGGCCCCCCAGCACTCCATCTCTCACTTTATTCAACTCTGTCGCCGCATGTAGACCTCCACGTGGCCCCGATTAGCGCTGGTGCGAGGTGACCCGTCCCCTGGGACGCGGGACTGGACTGGGTTGGACTGAGAGGGCGGGGCTGGGGGAGGGGAAGCAGGAGAGCTGGGCCAGGCTGGGGTCCGCTGAGGGTGTGGAGCAAGGAAGGGGGCAGGAGGGCGTGGCTGGGGTCAGCTGAGGGCGCAGGGCTGGCATGGGGGGGAGGGGGGTGGGGCAGGAGAGTGCAGCTGGGCTGACTGGGCGGGGCTGGGGGAGAAGGGCAGAAGGGCTGGGCTGGGGTGGGCTGTGGGGGCGGGGCTGGCAGAGGGAGCAGGAGGGTGGAGTGGGGCTGAGGGGGGCAGGGATGGGGGAGAAGGGCAGGAGGGCTGGGGTGGGCAGGAGGACTGAGCCTGTCTGGGGTGGGCTGAGGGGGTGAGACTGGAGGAGGGGGAGTCTGGAGTGGGCTGAGGGTGTAGGGCTGGGGGAGAAGGGCAGGAAGGCAGGGCCGGTCTGGGGTGAGGAGGCAGGGCTGCCGGAGGGGGGCAGGAGGGTCAGGCCAGGGAGACTGTAAGTTCACCATCTAGCTACTCAGGTTGTGTTGTTTGGGTTTTCCGCCTGTAAGGGGCACCACAGCTGGTGACATTAATGGGGTATGAAGCAGGTGTGACATCCACCCGCCTCCTCTGATTTACCTGGAGACCTGGTTATTGCTGATAGTAAGTGTGCATTAGTGTGTTACATTATCTGTAAAGTAGGAGTAGCAGGTTTCTAAACCGGGTAAGAGTGTGACAGATATTAAACAGCGCCGACCTGCTTATGATGAGAAATGCAGCTCGTCACCGAAGCTCCAACCTGGATTTCCGTGGCACCCCACGGCCTTCCTGAGCACCACTTCTGTCTGTATTATGTCACTGATAAATTCTGCCTGTGTAACGGATAGCAGGGAGGCTAAAGTCTGCACAGACGGTCACATGACACGCCGGCTTCTTTATCGGTGGTGAGTGTCAGTGAGACTCCTAGTGATTTTCTGTCTCCTTCCATATTCTATACAGCCACCCCTCCCCCCACCCAGATTAAGTACAGCTGAGGTGCAGTCTCTCTCTCTCTCTCTTTCTGTCTGGCGGGGGAGGTGGGGTTGAGGATGCCCAATGCTCCATATGGAGCTCCCCCACCCCATCACAGCCCAGGTGCCTGCAGACAGGCCCTCTGCCTAGAGGCAGCCTACGGCAAAGCAGCCCCATCACAGGACATGTGCACTGGGCGTCTGCCCCGCCACCACTGCGTCTGTATCCGGCTGCCGCTGTCTGCCTGCCTTCTGGGTGGCAGGAAGCGACCCACGCCCCTGTCGGCCCTTTTCGGTGGGCGGATCCGGCAGCTCGGGGCTCGCCAAGGCTGGATTCGGGATTCAGATGCTGTTTGGGATAAGGGGAGTGAGAGCTGCATGCTTCCTACAAGCCTGCTGCCGCATCCGGGAACGCCACAGGTCTCTCCTAGCAGTTGCCAGGTCAATCCCTCATGTGAGCATGGAGCGTGTGAGGAGTGAAAAGTACAGGCCACTGGAGACAGGGAAGAGAGCGTGGGGTCATGTCAATGTTCCTTGAGGTCTTAGGTGTTCAGAGTCAGGAGTGGGATCCTGGGCACGTGGAGGCTGTATCTCGTGGTGAATGTGATGCGTGGATAACTGGACCCATAGTGGCTGCATGTGCTCTTCAGCCTTCCTCTCACCAAGATCCAGCATCCTGTAACAGCCTCCGCTTTCCCGGCATCCTTGGCTGCCCTTTCTTAGATGCAGGTCAGCCTCTCAGCTTCGGATTTTCACACATGATGAAAATGAGGGGATCCGTAACCGGACTTCCAGTCATCATAGACGATGCGGTACCTTGCGTCTACGTCTGCGTCTACTTCTACATATGTCGTCAATTTAACCCGCATTGCTGCGCTATTCTCAGCGTGTGATCTTCATGGCTTTGGGCCGTATCGAGATTACGGCAGGGCTTTTGATTCGGGAACTGTAAACCTATTCCTGCTGGAAGCTTGGCAGTGGGTTTCTGGCCTCTGAGTCAGCATGAGACTATGCCCACTTGCAAATTATATCATCACTTTTAAATTACCCCTCATTAACTTTATTGCACACATCTCTGTGTTGCTGCCTTTATTGTTCTGTGTGGTTCCTTCTTATTGTCTCAGAGTATATCCCGTGGTGCTATTTCTGGAATTTAATTGGTGGAAAATGGTCGTTTAATGTTCTCTGTTAAAGCCAGAGATTATTAAGGTCAGCTCTGATGAAATGTCGAGCCAGGCCCTCTGTACCCTGGAGTCAGTGTGGCCGAGTAAACAAGCCGCCCTGTGCCCCGTGTTGCACGCCCATCCTCTCAGCTCTGACGTCTTCCATGTGGAGCTCCCGGTGGGCCCCTGTGGCCCCGGGGCCGGAGTCACCATGCAGGTTTGGATTACATTCGGGACCAAAGACGACAATTAGTTTTACATTTTTTTTTCACAGTGGTAAACTTTTGGATTTTATCCAACGTGCAGATTTTTTCGCTCTTTTTTTTAACCTGTGCCGCTTGACTTTGGTCTAGTGTGTAGCTGTGTTGCGTATTGAAATGGTACCTGGTGAAGCAGTGCCTCAATCTCCTGTGGGTTTTGGGACCAGGAGTTCCCCCACGCCGGACCAACACTGAGAGTGTCATTTTATTACAGACAGCGTCGTGTTACCCATGCAACTCAACATGAAAGAGGCAAAATAATAAGGTTTTCCTTAGCAGTGCAGCATCACGCCTTGAGTCAAAACTGAAGACAGAACCGTAATCAGTAGGGTGGAATGTCATTATTGATATATGTATAGATATTTATAGACATAGACTTGTTGCCGCTTTTTTTATTGGTCACATGACCTCCCCTCATGCTGACAGTGCATTCTGAGCACCACCTGGGACCGTCAGGGACTGCAATGCTGGCCACTGGCCCGCTAATGACCAAGGTCATAGACACATCACGCTCGGAACGCTAGCAGCTACCTGTCCGCATCGGAAGGATCCGCCAGTCACGTCAGCGGCCCCAAGGGGACAGCGGTGGACGCACAAAGCCAGCGCTCTGTGGCCTGTGGTCATGCCCTCGTGCGCTACGTCCGGGTCTACATGGCCCAGCCTGAACTTTACCTAAATGTACACAATATTTGCAGAAGAGGCTACGCCCACTTCCCCTCACTGATTTTGAATGAGCACAGTTTGTAGGGCAATCAGGTTTCAAAGCAGCCCCGCAGGGGCCCCTGCCACTTCCACATAGGGGCCCCTGGCACTTCCACAAAGGGGCCCCTGGCACTTCCACATAGGGGCACTTCCTACAGCGCACAAGTGGCAGTTGGAGTTGAATATGAACAGATTTTATTCTGCTGCCTGGTAAACTGCGTGTTTTCCCTCTCTGTTCCGTAAAGCAGCTTGACGTATGCTGTTATGACGCATTATTCCTATTGTGCCACAGGATCGGTCTCCGGCCTAAGCGCTCGGTCACACAGAGCTCCGAGGAATTTACCGTGGTGCCCCTTCCGGCAAATAAAACGTCTCGCAACGAGGCAATTCGTTCCTCGACACATATAATTACCAAGAGTCCCCTGACACCCCCCCGCTATTGTTGTGTGCGGGCAGGTGGGAATTGTGTGCGAGTTTCGTCTGACCTTATCATGTGACCGGGGTCAGGGGGCCGTCTAGCTATGGCTGTATATCTGTCATGGCAGCCCATCCATCACCGGGTTATTGCGCCGGGTACAGGATGCCTGGGAGGCACAGGCTGGGAGTATTTGGCAGGAAGGCTGCTGGAGGGACGACGACGCGCCGTTTGTCCCTCTTGAGGGACAGCTTTGCCGTGTTCGGCCTCGGCGTGGTCCGGTGTGGACATCAGCATTTCAGCTGAACTCGCGAGGTGCCTCCTTACCCTCACAGGCGTTCTCTCCTTCATCGTTCCTGGCTCCTATCAGATTTATTTTTTATGTTACTATCTCTTTTTGGGGCTCTTCTGATGCTGGTTCCTGCTCAACTAGAGGCCCGCAGTGCCCGTTTCGCAGCATGGGTGCAATCAGGGCACTGGCGGGGGTCTCTCTGCCCCCGAGGGCCGGACCCCAGGTGCAGTCGCACGGCTTAGTGATCCAGGCCGAGTCTCTCTGGCTGCTCCACTCCTTTGCTGATGTTCCACTGCCCAGAGTGCTGGAAAACACTGTGCGTTGAGCCTGTTTCTTTTTCACTACATACCAGCCATGATCACACAGAAGTCGTTCCTGATCATAAATTTCTCACCGGCTGCAGGTGACGGCCCATGTGAGAGCCTGGGGTGGGAAGTGGGCGGGTGAGCCACGCTGTTCTGTAATTTGTTATGCTGTTAAAGGCTAATGGCCGTGCACCTGGTCTTGGGGTCCGCCTCCGGTGTAGGCTCACCGTTCCTCTAACTGGGGCTGGTCAGCCACCCGCTTTATGGCCGTCTGCCGGCTCCATGCTGCGTCTGTTTCCCGTGCACGGTCTAGTCCTCGGCCACGCGACAGCCCCCAGGACACCCACGTTCTTCATGCGGTAATCGTATGTTCAGCGGCACCCATACCTTCCCTTCCCCATCGCAATTAGTGTCCCGGGGGCCTTTCATGAAAATGGTGCCGTTTGTCTCATGTGGTTTAACGAGGCGCTCAGACTGTAGCCATAAAAGGCCCCCACAGCGGTGTCTCAGTGCAGCCCTGGGGGCGGCACAGTGCCAAAAGGTAGCACACTGTTCTCAGCCGTGTGACCAGGGTACGAACCAAAAGCAAAGGGGGCGGGGGGGTTCCATTAGAGGGCTGGATGTCTCAGATGTTAGTTTTATTGCCGGCGTTTCTTTGATCGGAATGGATTAAAATGAGAAGAGCAGATGTCACATTTTGACACCCCCCACCTATGGACCACGTGGGTCGTCTGGGGGTGGAGGAGGCTTTTCGGCGACTCAGAGTTGATGGAGACCTCACCTTTTTCAACAATGCTTTGCTGAATCATATATCCCCTGTTACTCTGCAAGAGCCCCCTTAGTGAGGAGGGCCCGTCCAGTTTGTCATTTGCGGGCCAGGTTCTGTACAGTGAGCTTGGTGGCATTGGATGAATAGGAGGTCTGCAGCAGAGTGAAGAAGCCAGGGGGATGGCTGTCACTCCTTCCTGAGGCTGGACTGTACCATATGTGATGTTCTGAGAGGGGTATTCATCGGGCAATCCCTGAATTCCCTGAATATCGTCCCAATCACCTTGCCTTCATGTCCATCCATCCCATTTGTCGTGCATTTCTTTGCTGCCCTCCACTCATCAGTCTACTCTGCTCTGGTGTCTCTTAAGCTGCACTCTGTCTAATCAGCGAAGCACCACATGCTTTACGTATGAATCTGTGAGACTCACATCTCAGTGCTGACTTCCTGTCCATGCTCTCCTGTGGTTCTGGCTTTGGTGATACTTCTGTTTGCACACAGTAATGCTGTGTGGCTTCCCCTCACCTGCCTTTTAGTGAGATATAGACAGGTGTATAAGAATCACTGCCTGGTTCCGGGAAAATCCATAGTGAGCACATCAGTATAAAGCACATTGATCCGGCCCCGAGTCAGTGCCATGCTGGCCATTGAGCTGCCTGGGTGATGGTAATACTTAAAGGAATTTATCCTTTGACTTATACATTAACCTCTTATTGACCGCCTGCATGTCCATAATTAACACTCAGTTAAGCTGAGATGGTTAAATCTACAGTCAGAGGCAGTTCTGGGTGCAGGCTGAGTGCTCCAGGTCCTCAGTGTGAAGAGAAAAATCAGAAGCAACTTGCATTAGTGTCAGATTTCACTAGGGCTTGTGACCTATAGTGTTTCAGTCAGAAATAAGAGATTGAAATGTCAGTCTCTCTGGATATTACGCCAGATGAGATCGTTAACATATCTGTTTGGGGTTAATCATTTGCAACAGTTAGGACTTGTGTAAAAAAAAACCTCAATTAACATTCCTATTTCTACCCTCCTCATTAACTGGGTAACATTTGAGACTGGGAATTTAAATATACAGTACGTAAGTACGTATGAGATTCACCTAGAAAATGACATCGGTAACTGCAGCAGGGAGCTACAAAACTTTGTTTAGTAAGTATGGAGTGATTAGACGTTTGTGAAATGCCTTCAGCATTTCTGTTCCACCTGAGGATAGAAATGGCCTTTTTTCAGGAGGAATCTGCAGTCCCACAAGCTGCCTTATCCTATTGTAGACAGATGTTCTTCAGCTGGAGTAAATTCAGAATTAGGTGATGGATGCCTTTATAGCTGATAGGTGCTCTTGTATGTGCCTGCTTGTTTTCCTTTATTTTTCCTATAATTTTGCTTAAAATATGCACTTCTCGTCGTGGCACGCCTGATCTAAGGCCACCACATGGTGTTACTTACGAGGCAGAGGGCTGCGTGGGAGCCTCCAGCGCACCTTAGTAGACGTCGCAGTCCGGCACACGTTTGGGACACTGTGTGGATTTTATGTGAGGCCAGGATGTGCTTCAGCACTGCTGGGGCTCTAACTACAGGATCGGACCTGGATACGAGCAGCCGCCAAAGGAAAATAAATACCCCCCGCCCCGGCTGTTTGCTCACCTCAGACCAATCGCTCAGTTAGCAACCCCCCAGGGGGGTTAGGGCCACGTCCTGTGGGGGGGTGGGGGGCCAGGGTCAGTGAGGAGCAGTCTCTTTTTAATGATGTGTTGCTGAGGGGGTCAACGTGATCCAGAGAGCAGTGCTGTAACCGTACGGGCAGACGCCTCTGCATTTCCGGGTCAGGGGTCTCGCCCCCTCATCTCCGCTTACGGCAGATTTACAGCTGCACTGGCGTCACCCGCGAGCTGTCGCCTGAGTGCCTCATTAGAGGATGCTTGTATACTGTGTATGGGGCTCTGTGTCCCACAGATAATGACGGGAGGCTCTGCTGTAAATTCTATTTGAGAGAAATTGTGGTGGGAGCAGATCATTATTGCATTTATCTAGCAAACTTTGGGGAAATGTAATAAAACAAATCGGGTGTTTTTCTCTAATGGAATGAAGGGAAACCTCTGTCAGCGCAGAGATCATGCCCGAGTTCATCACAGCTGCAGCATAATCGCATTCCCACGTCAAGCGTTTAACCGATACCGAGCTGCGTGAGGTAACCTTCAGGCTGAGCGACTGCCTCAGCACCAACGTGGTTTCCTTCGCTGCAGACCACCCTGTTCCTGCTGACTTTCCTCTCCCGTCACATTGGCAGTTGAACATGATGATTGAGTGGTATCCATCATGGGGGGGGAGGGGGGACACGTGTTCTGTGCGTTTACTGACCTCGGAAAACACACCCTCCCTGCGAATTCCTGATAAATGTCCAATTGAAGAGTACGAAACCCCCAAAGGCATCCATCGTTTCCTGTTGGCTTTCAGTTCTCCTTTAAAACGACATGGAGAAATGTTCTTTATTCCGTGATTATTTTTATCCCATTTCTCAGAAAGGCCATGATGACCCATTCTCTGTGCACCTCCTCCACCATCTGCCGTAGACACCAGACTTAGATCAGCGTGTACAAATCTCTCTTCTGCTTCCAGGTGTGAGTCCAGACTCGCCCAGACCTTACCCCCTGAGGAGGCGCCAATCAACCGCCCATACTGGTGTGACGGTGACCCTTCCATGCCGCTGCCCTTTGACCTTACCGACATCATCAGCAGGGTCGAGTCCCTCTTGTGGAAGTAAGCAGCATATTATGCATTTTGAATCCCTAACTTTATACTGACCCTAACAAAGCATGAAGGCCTTGGCTTTTCAGTTTTTTTTCATCCTAATCCTGGAAATGTACAAGGAGTTAACACTTATTAGATACAGCTAGTATCAGTTTTGGGTTTGGATCATTACTTTAACAGAACATCTGCAAATCTGGTCACATGACTGCTGCTCTGTGCTCAGCGCCGAGTCTCCATAGGTGTGGCTTTTTGTCAGTAGCGCCCCCTATCCTCCCGTCCCTGTGTGTAGCTCGTCTTCTGCAGCACCCTCTTTGTTTCCAGGATCACGTGGTGCTGGCGCTGTGGCCTGGTCTTGCTCGTCTGTGACCCATTCTTCCTGCTTGTCCTTCAGCTTGGGGGCAGGGGCGGACTCCCTGTGCTCCAGGGGCTCTGCGATCTGTCCGCCGGCGCCTTGGCGTCTTTCCGTTTCCCCGCTCTTCTTGCTCTCAAATGTCAATCTCCGCTCACCCTCCTGCCCCGGTGGCGTTCGCATCTTCCAGAATGTGGCTCTGTTCCACGCTGGCCTTCTCCCTGCCCACAGCATGCACGTTGTAGCATGATGGACGGCTGTAAGGTAGGAACACTCTGACGCCTGTGATGTTTTTGTCTTTTTATTCCCCGTCAGGCTTTAAGGGGGACGGTCCCTGCAGCGTGTGTGTCGGCCCAAATGGATCGCTGAAGATAATGATCTGCCTATAGACGGCGTCCATCGCTTCTGAAACGTGTGGCCAATAGAGCGCATGCCATACTTATCCCAACCCCCAGCTGCGTGGTGGGGGGTGGCGGGACGTTGCACAAGCCAGGACGAGAATGACACCACAGCTACAGCATCGTCTGTTCCCTCATCTTCCGTCTCTTTCTTTCCGTAGGTAGTGCAAACGCTGAATATTGCTACGATTATTCTCGTGCCAAATGACCGGAATCGCTCTTCAGTATTCATCGCTACTCGGCTACATCAAATGCCCATGTTATCTCATACGGCTTGTCGTATCTTTATTGTGCAGATAAATATGTGTCTTTTACCTAATCGCTCGTCATCACTGTGTGGGGGCCGCGAGTCCCGCCTCCTCCACCCCCCAGCCCCACCCACGCACGGCCCTGCCTTCTCCCGCTAGCCCAAATGCTACCAGAACATCATGAGTCCGCCTCCACCTGCTTCGGCGTTAATGAGAATCAGCAAATTAAGGCGCTCTTTACGCTAACCCCCATGCTATTCCTTCCGAGCGGCTTTGTCGTAGACAGACAGACGACCTGCGCGTTATTCCTATTCTGAAGCCTGTTTCCAGGTGGCCTTTGTGTGTCCGTGTCATGCATCGCAGTTGGGGTCATTAGGCAGAGATTTTTGGTGGGATTGGGAGATGTCTGTACCAGAGACTTTCAATGGCTCTTTTCTATGTTGATGAATGCTAACAGTATCACAGCACCCTCGGTATCTAACACCCTCGCCCTTCATAGTTGCCATTGTTTCGGCTTTGTTTTTTTTTTTTTTGTTTTGATTTTTTTTGTTTTTTTAACTTACCGATGAAGTAGATTTGAGAGCTGTTACGTGAGCGTTTCTTTAGATTGTAATGCAGAAAGTCTGATTTAAATGGCTAAACTGTAATGTGTTGGATGTCAAATGTTTATGTTTTTCTATTTGTTCTTGATGAAGTAGAGTTTCCATATTATAATAAGAATGCAAATAAATATTCCATGTTTTTCCCAGTTTTCCTCGCCGCTTCTGTGTCGTCAGTCGCTGGGTCACGCGGACAGCGTGCCGGTGTGCGTAAAAGCCTGGCTCCCCTACACTCCCAGTGCCAAGCTCCTCCGCACTCTACGTTTCATTCAGACTGAATGTCTGAAAAGCACATTTAAACCACTAAATTAAATAATGTATATTTGCAGGCTGAGTCAGTCACCTCTCCGGCTGCCCTGCGCAGACGCTGACAAATGGCCAGCTCTTCCCGGCAGCCTTCTTTACAACTCTGGTTATTTACTGTACTTTGGCTCTTTTCCCAAGCTAAGAAATTACCATCCGTGTGTTTTTTTTTTTGTTTTGTTTTGATTTTTTCTTCTCCTTTTGTCATATTGACTCGTGTAAAGCCTTTAGTTTTCACCAACATGGGAGTTTGTGGTTTTGTTGACTCTCAATACTGATGAATGTGGAGACGGTATTTTATTTTCAGACCTCCAGACATGTTGTAATTCTACTTTTGAATTCACAGCAACTTTGATAACTGCGGGCTTGCAGTCACAAACTACTCTATGGGGATTGTCTCATTGTTCCATAATGTAGTCATACCAGAACGTGTCATACACACACTCTCCTCTCCATTTTACACATCAAGTGTGGTTCATCATGCATGCTATTACTTATCAGGGCAGAAAGCACTTTCAAGCATCAGTGTCACTGATTAGTTAAACACAGACTCATCGTGCAGGTAGTGAGTATCACTAAAGAATGTTTTGTAATTAGCCTAAAATTGCCAATGTATTAATCTATACTCAGTTTGTATATAGAAGGTTGTTTATATAGACCTGAAATTCTCAAGGTTTTTTTTTTTTTGGCTGGGGCACCAGGGTGGCTCAGTGGGCAGCGCTGTGTGTGTGTGTGTGTGTGTGTGTGTGTGTGTGTGTGTGTGTGTGTGTGTCTGTGTGTGTTTACATGAACTCCCTGTGTTGCTTTCCTACCAAAGTTGTCAGTTCGGAGAACAACATCTAAAAGACCTTTTGAATGTGCCTTGAAATCAACTTACATCCTGTTCGCATTCCAAATGCTCCCAGGCCTTGTTTCTTATGCGGCCTTGAAAGAATGGATGATCTTTCATTAAAGGATAAGGCGGCTTTTAATAAGTAGGGTTCTTTTGTACATTGTTTATTGGTTCATTTCTAGCGATACACCAAGAGGTTTGCCAACCTTACAGTAAATAACCGTTTCAGAAAACGCTGACCAGGGACTATGGGTTTTTTTGTGGTCTTACGCTTTTTTCAGTCAAAAGGACCAATTCCGATTCCATGTTCCTGATTGCAATTCAAAAGCAAATAAATCCTCCTTAGCCTGCCTTCCTTTGGCCACATTCTTGGTTGGCACAGAAAGGAAACATCAGCAGAGGGTGTACAAAGAGCTGTGTACACACATCTGTAAACTGCAGAAGGAAGACGGGTCCACCTCATGGTTTTGTGGTGCCCCAGACTTGGGCTTTGCGGGTATTTGCTTGTGCTTTGGATGGTCTTTCATTGTACCAGAACGTATTGAAGCTGCCTGTGTTTCATGTCTCCATTCTGCTCCCTAAGGCAGCAGACTGAGGGTCTCCGGTCCTGGCAGCCTAGCTGGAGACCCAACGTCAGCACACATCAACAGCCCGGTAGCTTGCCATAGAGGCACAGGTGTGTCACCCCCCACATTCTCCTCTCTGGAGTGATCGACGCAGTCGCTGAGTGAAGGTGTGATGAATAGTCCACCTTAACGTTCTCCAGGAGTGCCTGGAATGCCCCACTTGAGACAGGCGATTGTGGCGGGGATGTACAAGCATGCTTTGTCTCCAAAGGGTCAGTAAGCATTTTGTAAGTCACTGTCAATTAGGCCAACAATGGGCTGTGGGGAGATAAAGTGGCTAGGCCTCACTGAGTGTGTTTGCACTGTAGATTGACACCGAGATCTTTGGCTCGAGCGCCCTGTGGTCATCCTGGGAGGGACGGCCAAGACCAGCTGGATCAGTTTACAGGTGGGGGCTCAGATAACATCTCCACACAAGAGTCACTCCCCCCGCTCTCCAGCAGCACGGATGCTGGTCACCGGAGGTCATTAGTTCAAAATGCATGAATTCTGCATCTTCTCTCATTCACGTCACCACTGACCAAAGCTTGGTTACGATGTTGAGGTGCACGGGAATGTAGTGGCACAAGGCGGGAACCCTGGATAAATATTTGAAAATGTGGAGTAAGCAAAAGTCAGCTGGATCTCTCCCTTTGATCATATGAGCAGGCCGCGTGTATCTCAGTCCCAGCGTAAGAAGTCATTCTTCTTGCCTTGAACCACACCAGGATGCAAAAGCCTTTTTGTCATTTGTGAAAGAACGATGAAATGCTTGCGTACTACCCTTCGGACTTAAACAACATATGTAATGATGAATAAATAGCAAATAAAAGAATACTGAGGACAAATAGCATACAATATATACAATATGCATAAAATATACATGCCATATACAATATACATACAGTATACAATGACATACAAGTAGGACAACAAGGTTCAGAGGATAAAAGTGTCAGTTGTTAATAAATAAATGACAGTGGCGATTTATCAGTGCGTATTTGACATTCTTATTGCTGTTCCTTAGTGTTGAAGACCAGCTCCTGATGGAACGTGGTTCCTTGCTGCTCCTCTAGCCTGGTCATCACTCGAGGCCTCAAACCCCTTTCCTCCACCTTACAGCAGGCCACCCTTGCGGCCCCAACCTGGCACTCCGTTGCTGCCCACATTTGCATAATTACGCCTGTTTGGTCTTCACACAGAGATGATAATGTGCCGTAGCGTTTCTATGCCGGCGTTACCTACGGGCCCCCTTATTGGGCAAGACAGATCCGCGCGTTCCCTTATTTTCCAGCAGCTACGTGGGCAGCCGAGGATAATTGAGTCATCTGCATCTCATCTAAAATGGATGAAATTCCTGTTTAATATCATTGGCCTTTGCTCCCGCTCAGGCTGAGGGAAGGGAGAGGGGGAGGCGTACCCGTCTGCTAACGGGGAAAAAAAAGATAAACGCTAAAAAAAAACGCTTTTAATTCCTCATTGCGGAGGACAGGCCTGACATGCCGATTTAAAACTTAATCAACCACGAGGAATTAGCGAGAACACACGGCTACACCTTGCTCCTTATTTACGGTCATCGTGTGTAATACATTTTTCACACGCGTACGAGATAAAAGAGGCTATTAGGACAGTATTAAGATGTTCTGATAGCTGCCTCCGGCAGTCAGGCTTCTGATTACATTAGAGGAGATCTTCACCTTATCGGCTCCCAAGCTGAGGCTCTCCATGGCACTTCCTTCTCCAGCAGGAGACCCCGGAACGACAGTGCCATGCCCTGACTGACAGATCCTTAAATAAGCCTTTGAATACCTCAAACCATCAGTCCCCCCCCCCCCCCCCCCCAAATAACTGAGATGTCAAATTACATCCAGGGGCCTCGCTGACCCCTCTGGTGGTGTGCTAGATCTATTTATTTGCCTGTTTATTTTTTTTTTCCTCTTTGTTTGCTTTAAATATTAGCTGGAGAAATATTGAATTTTTTCGCCCCGCAGCCAAAGTGCTCATATTCAGTTTATAAAGAGGAGGGAAGATTGTTTATTTGTGAAAGTGCAAGATAGGGATGACTCCACCGCGACGGGTCCTGGGAGGGGGAGGGCGACGCTTTGCTGGTGCTCTGCCTCTCATCTGCCCTTTCATGCCACTCTTGCATCCCCATAATTGCTTTCCTCCGACAGCCGAAGGTCTGAGGTGCCCTTTTCCAGCCTTCCGCACCCTCACTACACTGTATCCAAAGTGCCTGTACTGTGTATCCCCACCTTGTCCTCATAAGCCTCCCGGCTGCGGGTGGTGGTGGAAGTGCCCCGACCAGGCCTCTCTTCCTCCTGAACTTTCAGTATCAACCATAGCGCTACAGCTCCCTTATTAAACGTGGTGTTATTAAACGTTCTCTTGACACCTAAATATCTGTATAAATGTATAAGACAGCAGTTTATTCCCAGGTGTATTTCAGGTGTGTCCCTATCACCCTGTTGGACAGTCTTCTTTCCCTGAAACCACAAACAGCCCATTTCTGGATGCCCGTGTCCTCCAGCACCTGTGCCCCTCCCTGCCCGTTTCCCCCGGTGATGGCGGCTGAGGGATGACTTGTCGAAAAAGCCTTTATATCATAAGCCAGCGCGCATTACACACTTAATGTTCCTGTCTGATGCCTCCGCCCCAGATATTGATTTCTGTTTAAAGAGCTGTGGTCTGTCGATAGAAGCCTTTCCTCACCATCTATCCTTATTTACTAATGAATAGAGTGGAGGACATTGACATTGTGCCTCTTGCCTATCAGAGCCTGTATGCTAATGAGGCACGGGTGCTCTGTAAATGCCGTGGTTTCCCCGGCCCGGTGCCATGGGGCTCTAATCAAGATGATTGCCCTGCAGCGCGTCCGCTCCTCTCATTTTAACAATAGACAAAGGACAGATTGCTTCAGTTACCTAGATTAATTTCTGTTGGTCAAGCCAAAAGGTCACGGCACGCCGTTTGTCAGAGACGGCCACAATAGGACGGTCCTCACTGCCTCTTATCCCAATAAATTTTGTGTTGCGCGGGCAGCTTTTCTTAGGATTGGTGGTCAAATTATGACATTTGCGACTTACCTTCTTACCTGCTAATGAGTACAATCCCTCACTGAAAGACATGTGTATCTGACTGTTAAACGTTTACGGCTAAATATAATTACAGACCTATTCACAATATTTATTTTGCATTTGTGTCGAAAACAGTATTGGGGAAGTTACTCATAAAAGTAATCCACTAAAGATAGAGACCAAGGTTTTGTTTCAACCAGCCAGTTCAGTCCTCTGTGACTGTGAATCTATATGCTAAACTGGTTGGTTAAAACAAAACCTTGGTGTGGATTTGTACTTTCTGGACGTGAACGTTTTGAGTAACTTCCCGAACACTGGTTGTAAATAATGCAGACATAAATGGCCATTTCAAACATAAAGTGGATGAGGGGAAAAGGATAATAACGTCTGGAGGTAGCTTTTATGACCCCCCTGTCTGCTTTTGTTGTGTATTATTCTGACACAGCTCAGATCATCCTTCTGCAGAGTAAATTTGGTGGGGAAGGCGGTCCCTGCATTAGCTTCAGGCCAACAATGATCCAGATCTTGATGTGAAAATTCATTTTCTGTTTGAAGGGGGCGGTCACAGGAACTGGCTGTGGGCCTATTGATCCAGAAGTCAGGGTTTCTGCTCTCGGGGGGAACCAGGAGGTTCCCTTGAAATCAAGCCTGTCCTCAGACTGTCCCGGAAACCGCAGCACAGTGCTGGACACCCAGTCCATGCTGTATGCTTTGAAATCTCTGCTTAGGTGGCTGACAAACACAGGGAGCGTGTCAGTGGCGCAGAAGCCAGTCACGGTCCCGTCAGTCTGCAGTGCTGGTTATTCCCATATAGTTCTCCGACTGCGCAAGGCTGGTATCTTCAGAGCATGTCTGGGGATCAGCCCTTGGTAAAACCGTTTACAAACTGTTTTGTAATGTTTTTTTTAAATATAAGCACCCCTTCACTACTCCCTGATCCTGGTCAAACTAGCCACAGTCCCTCACTGTCTATAAAAAAAGGGGGAGAAGCATTCACACATATCAGATATTAAGGCTGTGTTGCCTCAGGGCCTCCGGGGTGTCTGGCTCCCTGCCTGCGTAGAACCCAGTGTATGTGTGTGTATGTGTGTGTATGTGTGTGCATGTGTGTGCATGTGTGTGCGTCTGTCCATGTTGTTGTGAAAATATTTATTCCCAAACTTAGAGCTGAGAAAATATTGCAGGAATGCATTGTGATTTCGTTTTGCTATTTTAACAGGGATCTCAGACTTACTTTTTGCACAGCGTGAGATCACCAGTAGTTGTTATTTTGATGGAACTAGAGAGCGAGGAGACAGAGAGTGAGTTCAGTCCTTCGCTTTGTTCCTGTCTTCCTCTTGGAGGAGAGCGGCAGCTTTTATTCTCTTTTCAGGTTTTTTTTCCAACTCTCTTGCTCTGTCCAGGGAGTCATTATTGCTTTGGTAAATATTTCATAGTCCTCAATTCTTCAGCACAAATCCACCTGACAACTGACTCTCATTTCTGTCCACAAACGCAAGAAATAAATAAATCAAATGAAAAAGGCTGCCTCTCCAGAGGTCCCCTCCTGAAATTTACATTCAGGTTGATCCATAACGTTCTTTTCTCTTTTCCCCTTCTTGTGGGCTTTTACAGAGCTCGCCGTTTTAAAGGGGGGATTCTCTGGCTGTTGTCAAATCTGTGCCCAACATTGCTTTGGTTTTTGAGGCTTCTGAATCCGCGCCATCCCCCCCCCCCCCCCCCGCCCGCCCGCCTGCCCTCTTTTTTTGGGTAGTTGAAAGGCAGAGGTTCAGAGGCAGCTATGTTTGAGAGGAAAGCAAGAGAGGATGTGAATACTAACCCTCTCCACTCTCCTCGGTCTGACCTTGAAGAGCCCAGTAAAGGGATCTGCCTCCCAGCCTCACCTGCTCACTCTTTACTGGATTACACTAGGAGACATGGAGGGGGGGGTAGGTTAACCAGCACCTGCAGGACGTGCCTAATTGGGTCTTTCTCTTGAAATTTTCTTGACAAATGCCTGTAAGCCGTCTGGTCGATTTATCGCCACGGAAGCAGCGACGTTGTTTACAGACCATGGAACACACAGTACTGTGCACAAGTTATGTTTAAATGATCTTCATGTTGGTGTAAAACTATTATATTATGTCTTTAAAAGTGTGCTACTTTCACCATCTCCCAACCCCTCCTAAAATTACCTCAATATTTGCAGCAACCATCCAATACACCAATATTTTAGTCTACCACTAGCACACCTTGTATGGCTAAGCAATACCTCATTGAGTTACTTAACTAATTAAGTTAATTGACTTAGTGAGCTGGGGCGGCATGGTGGCGCAGTGGTTAGCACTGTTGCCTCACACCTCTGGGACCCGGGTTCGAGTCTCTGCCTGGGTCACATGTGTGTGGAGTTTGCATGTTCTCCCCATGTCGTCGTGGGGTTTCCTCCGGGTACTTAGGTTTCCCCTCACAGTCCAAAAACATGCTGAGACTAATTGGACTTGCTAAATTGCCCATAGGTGTGCATGTGTGAGTGAATGGTGTGTGAGTGTGCCCTGCGATGGGCTGGCCCCCCATCCTGGGTTGTTCCCTGCCTCGTGCCCATTGCTTCCGGGATAGGCTCCGGACCCCCCGCGACCCAGTAGGATAAGCGGTTTGGAAAATGGATGGATGGATGGAGTAGGTGAGCTGGTGGTGAAATGCAACAAACACATGGAATGACTGGGGTGCCCCTCAGAAGAGGCAACCGAAGCGATGTTCGTCTAGCCATACAGTAATTTTAATGAACAAAATTAATTCCTATTAGTTTTTATTGTGTTATTGTTATTCTGAATTTGCATGTCTTCTAATGTTAAATTGTATTTTTTATTCTGAACAAATATATGCTTACCAGATAAGTAGCTTTAAGCCTTGCCTTTGCCTAAGGCTTCTGCACAGTACGGTACACGTAGCACATAGTGTGGCTGATGTTTAGTCCTTCTTTGCAAGGTCCTATAGTCAGTCTACAGCAGCAGTGAGCAATCTCATCCAGAAAGGGCCGGTGTGTATCCGGGTTTTCACTGTGACTCCCTAATTAGATTACTAATTAGAGGACTGATTGGCTGAAGAGTCCTCACACCTGGGTGTGAACAGCTGACCTAAAGGTTATCCCGAAGACCTGCATACACACTGGCCCTTTGCAGATAAGACTGCCCACCCTTGGTCTACAGGCTCATTAACCCTCATTAGAGTTCTTCACCAGTATTCTCAGTACAAACTGTTGTAGGGCTATTTAACCCCATTTAAGGAAATGATGATCATATCTATTCAGTTTTAAAATACTTAATTGTAAATATTTTGTTGGAAAATTGAAAAATATCCCGTGCCTCTGTTCCAGTGACCCTAAGTGTCACATTTTGAAGCCACACTTGAGAGCAGGAGGCATGTCAGAATTGGATACCTGCGCTTGTATCCTGGAGAGAAGCCCCTGGAAGTGATATGGGCCTGTTTGGTTGTAAAGGGGGTTCTGTATTAATTACTGGGAGGGGGTGGCACAAATCAAGTGCAGAAGCTGGACTGATACAACAGAGTTTAGCACCATGACTGTAGGACTGCAGGTAGCCTGCGAAAGAGAGCAGCTCTTGCCCCAGGCCAACGATCCTCACATTAACCACAGACAAGGGCTGCTGCGTGTCACGCAGCACTCATTTCTGAGTGGGGGGGGGACTTTTAAAATCTGAGCACAGCGAGTCCGGGCTGGCCGCTAGCATCGCTCGCTAGATCGTTTGCAAGACGTCACCGGAAGATGATCCAGATGAACTCAAGCTTTATTCATGCCATTTTGCACCAATTTAGAGTGTTTTGTACTGTGTCTGTCTCTCTTTTGCTCTCTGTGAGATTGAATACGTTCTTTACATTTGCTGTTTACCATCTTCCGATATTGTTGCTTGTTGATTATGAAGCAGCTCCTGTTTCTTTTTTGTAAATAAAACACTCTGGTGTAGGACAGTAGACCCTGAACATAATGAAAATATCGATTTTAATTTTCCAGATTCCATGCACCCTCCATCTCCTGAGGTTGATGCGTATGGAAGCCCGGTGGTGCCAAACTCGTAGATCATTAAAGTTCTCCTTCTCCTGCAGTCACCGTTTTCCTCCGGACCTGGTATTTGTGCGTAGCAAAATTTACAAAAATGCGCTGGATTCTTTTTTGAAGGGTTTGTTGGGTTCTCGTTACTACACCGATACCTATAGTTCGTGATGCGATTATGATATATGAAATTTTCTAATTTACATCTTTTTCACTATCACTTTTCACATTTAAAATGGAGACTGCCATTAATAGCTAATTACTAAACTTGGGCGTTTTCTTTTCATGCCATCATAACTTCTAGATATTTCACCACGCTGTAAGACGGTATTTAAAAAAGTAATCATTCACCTGAGGATGGAAGCTTAATAGCAGTCAGCAGGAGACATATTTTGAGGGCTGGAAGGGGGGGACCTCATGCCCACCCAGTTGGGTAACTCACATTCCCAGTAGGTCAGAGAAAAACAGATAAACAGCATGAAGAGCAGCCAGAAAATATCCAGGACGAGATAATGAGCGCCAAGGGACTGGGTATTCTGGTCATTGTATGTAAATCTGAAACCTCTGTTGACGTCAAAAGGCTCTTTAATGGTCAAAAGCTGAAGGCACTATTTGTATCCTGGATGTCTTGCACTGGGCCAATCCATAACACCCTGTTACAGTTTGGGTAACTCATCAAATGAGTAGAAGCATTGATACTGGGCGAAAAAAGATTTAATAGTACTGTCAAAGTGATATTGTTTATGCAGCAGCCCAAATAAATCCATTCTTTATCTGAGGCTTTACCACAGTAAATTGTGGAGGAGCAACTTCATTGTGGAGTTCTACTTCAGCAATGGACCCCTGCCAAATGCATGCCGCGAGTAAATCATATTGAAGCTGTAACACTGGGACAGATCAGTACTCTAGAAATCGAACTGCTCGTGTTTCTCAGCTCCCATTTCCTCACTGAAATCTCTGCGTTATTAAGAAAATTCTAGAATGCATGGGAGGTAGTGGCTTTGAGGCCAAGCTGATTTTGGGTGCTGTGGTTTGCGCCGGGGTCAGCAGGTCGAGATCACTCAGACTGACTGAACACAAGCCTAATGTATATCAGTGCGCCACGCTGTCTGTCTCGCGGCCAGTCCCCCTCGCCTGCTAGGGGACTTCCAAGCTCAGAGGACTAAAGCAACTCGATTCTCCTGGCTTCTGTCACTGGCAGCCTTAAACAGCCACAAACCAAAGGGAATAAAGAATGTTCCCTGCTCTGTTAGGACATAATGACTAATATATGAAGGTCGCCGGGAAAATGTTTTCTATGCACTCGGCATCATTTTGATTCCTTTTAACTGGTGCAGCTTTGATTTAAGTTCATTTACTGAACGTTCCCATTTTATAATGCTGGTTGGTGACCGAGTAGCGGAGATGAGGTAACGGTATGGCTGCGGCGCTGCCAAGCATTTGTTCTCGGATCAAGTATCCAGCTGTATAACTGCTTCAAACAAACATGGAGGATAGGCCCAAAGCCTCAGTGTGTCCCTCCGGTGTCTCCGTTGTTAAGGCCTCGCTGGTATCACGCGGTGTTTCTAGAGTTAAAAAAAAGCCTCCTAAATTGCATCCCACTGAAGGCCTTGCCGATTTAATTTATTCTTAATTCCACCATTTAACCCATACATAATTCATTCCCTCAAACATGGATGCAGATGGTCCATCTCGACATTATCTTTCCTCTAAATTCTACAGGACTAAGAAAGATTTTCAATTATTCACAAGATGCCAAAGAATATATACATATATATTATTTCATCCTACTTGCACAGTATGCACAGTCAAAGACCATAAAGATATACAAAATCCTCACTTATCATATGAATATAAATGCTTGTTATAAATGTGAAGTGACTGTGTATTCAGAGAATACAAATGCATTATGGTCCTTGCTATCCCAGTCTTTCCTCTTAGCAACTTAATTATTCAGAAATGATTCCTTGATTAAAGTTTTACAAAGACTAGCCAGGTCCTATCTGGGCCATACATGCATGTCCCTGAAAGGAAACACGGAATGACAGCTCGCAGAGAGTTTGACGGAAGCAGCCATGCGATCCTACGGCGTCCTACAACACTGGCACATGTAACCGACGGCACCCAGGATTCGTGGTCCTTTCAAAGAGCACAGGTCACACTTAGGGCTGCAACTTTATCAATCCATGATTTTACCTCACTTCTCTCCAAAGGCTTAGACTGGAACCTTCTGGCTATATAATGCAGAGTGTTGATGAGGGTTAGCAGGGAATATTTCTGTATACAGAGGAGCATTTCAAGACGACCTCTGCATCACCATGGAACAGTTGGGCGACAAGACCCAAGGACTGACAAGTGCTGAAACAGACAAGGATGTTGCGATAGAGTCATTTTGATCCCAGTGCCTCCGCTTAGAACGGAGATACAGGTCAGAGCTGTTATCTTTTGGCAGGTACCTCTAGGTCAACGTTTACTTGATGTTCCAGGGCTCAGAAAACGTCAGCAGTCACATACAAATTTTTATTAATGTTCCACTCCGCAGATTTCATCTTATCAAAACGAATCACGATTCACTTGATCCAGTTGCCGACACTCATTTTTTATTTAGACTCATTTTTAATTTAAACTAAACTCTATAAATTCTTCTATATAAAAGTATATTGCTTCAGGTACACGACATGTGAGAGAATAGCCTCGGGGCTGTATGCTGCCGATGTCCCGCTGAGATCTCTCTTCTCTTCCTACTTTCTCATCAGCTTTTCACACTGTAACCCTTCTGAAGTTGCCCTTGGTCTTACATGTGTAGCAGTAATTATAAATGAGGGTAGTAAGATCTGTACAAAACCATCAAACATTTTACAGCTTGCTGCTATTGTAATAAAGATCAATAGACACGATATCAGGCTTCATTTGACGAAGGACTGTTTTCTTTTCTCCGTCGCGACGTGTCTATTGTAGATCTCTTTTTAATTGCCGTCTGCGCGCTCCGCCGAGACCTGCCGTCCTCGGCGCTCATCTTGTGAAAAATGTGAAACAATTATACACTCTGCAGATTAAAGTGTTACCCGCCAAGATGTGGCTTTCGAGGGTGCCAACTCTGAGAGATGAGGACTGCGCTGACTGACTCGCAGCTGCCAGCCGCTCGCTGGAAGTGCTCGTATATGACAGGCAAAGGGTATTTGTGGGGGAAGGCTATCGGGATATGTGAGGAGGTGTTTCATAAAGCCCCCCCCCCCCCCTTTCCCAGTTCCTCTGCTCAGATTCGAATAGTATTACTATAGGAGCGTTCTATCAAAAATTACTGGAAAACATTTGAGGACCCAAGGCCGTAGCCATGGAGTCAACAGTGGGCGGGACCAAGGCCGTAATTATAATATATATTGGGGGGGCATTGTATGCACATCTGAATATTGGGGGGGGATGTGTGTGTGTGTGTGTGTCCCGATATATATATATTAAAATTACAGCCTTGTGAGCATCACATAAATCCAAAACCAATTACTACTATTTTAAACTGAAAAATAAGCAGAAACCTTGTTGTACAGCGGTACATAATGAAAAATACAAAACGTTCCTAGCCCTTTGCCAATAGCAAATTAGAACCACAGAATGTTTATCGTGATTGTTTCCAAGGTCCCATATTTTAACCAATGGGTTATGCTTTATCTATTAAACATCCATGTAACTTCCAAATACTTATCCACGGCAAGGGGGCTGCAGCCTATTCTAGCCAGTGCAGAGCACATGGCAGAAGAATCTGGAGGGAGACCAGGGACGTTTGTGTGTAGTAATGGAAGCAAACAGAAAGTGCTTCAGCTTTGAATTTTAATTAACACCCCAAGCAGAGAGGCTTGTGGATATGGCACCGTAGCACAATCCACAGTTTTTAGGTGCACCAAACTCAAGATTAATGTCTTAACCCTCTCAGACTAATGACAGTTATGTATCTAGACTAATTTGCAGCAAGTTATTAAAGCACGCCATGAAAAAAGTCCTAAATTGCATGATTCTGCACATGCATCTGTATTTATAATTTGGTGTTTATCTAATTTCTCATGGAACCACAGAGTAACTTCAGTTAGAGTCTAAATAGGTCCCGAAAATAGTTCATACGTCTATAAGGGTTTGATTCCAAGCTCTTAAAATGTTTAAATGTTGCATTACTTCGTTAAATCACCTGGGAGCGTTCTGTCTTGGTAGGGAACATTTCACTGTGCTTTGCATTCAATATGTTATTGCAAAAGTTTAAATTAACGATAAACTCAGGAAGAAAGTGAAGAACTGACTTAGTTGACTCGGAGCATTTAAAAGCACCAGTTTCTTGGTTGTGCGGCAGTGAGGTAATCTCACGCTGCCACATATTTACAGTTTGTTGGTATTTTAAAATTCAAGTCCTCCTGAGTCCTGCACCAGTTGAATCTCATTTCCGTTCCATGCTTTATTTAACGCTATCTTCTCCAGTATGGAAGGAGTCCCTGGTGTGCTGTCTGTGATTTACAGGTACGTTTCCGGGCTGTGTGTCTAACCCTGTGGGGAGGCTTCGAAATGAGTGGAAGGTGCATTTCAATTAAAGTAATGGATGAGTGGTACTTGGGCTTAATGCATCTAAACACATTTGACTTATGCACCATCGGTGGAAACCTGCAGGAGCCTGACCATCCACCCAGGGCTGCCCTTCAGAGTCATGTCAAGCTCAGCCCTGCAGCTCTCTTGGACCCTAGATCCAGCTGAGGACAACATGCATGGACCCCCCCCCCCCCCGTGCGCTAATGGGTCTGAAATAAATGTATTATCATTATTGATATTATTATTATCATTTTTATTATTTACATTTATATATGTGGGCTACAATTTTGTGTGCTGGGAACAGGTGAAACACACATATAAGCACATTTTCTTGATATTTTCTTGGGTCGAGTCGCATCAGTTTATGAAAAAAGTTAACGACTGAAAAAAATAATCAAGCTTGTGCAGTGAAGACAGTCTAAACAAGAAATTAGAGTGTAAAAACTGTAAAATGGAACAACAAAGCATTGCATGAATAGCTTGATAGTTTTCAAACTTGTCTTTTGAATCTAGTGTAAGTAATTCTTGTAGGACATTAAGTCAAATGCATCTGCCTCCCTTAACAGAACAACCGGCCCCAAGCTGAGAGGGTCTTGAACCGCCACTGGCAACCTGCATATGACATGCTCTTCATGTTATGACGTGATTGTGTTTTTATGATCACTTATAGCATCGATCTCATATTTTCACTTTGATTCATCAATCAGTGTTAGGAAAATGAATCAATCAGAAAATTACTCTTGGGTTGGGATCCATATTCAAAGGAATAAATATAATATTTATGTTATTACTTACTTATACTACATGAACATTTTATGGTGTAGGTCATAGTACAGGAACAACAATGAACAAAATAATAAATTGCCTGCAGGTGGAATTCCCACTAAAAGTTTGTGAATATCTGCAGACTGACATGCATACAAAAAACTCAGGACACAAATCGTTTTTTCTTATCGTCATCAGAGGAAAAATATGAGCGTGGTCTTTTAAATGTCTTTCTTATATGATTTCTTCTGCTGTCCAAGGGGAAAAAAATCTTTTTAAATGCTCTCTGGTCATGACATGCTACTTAAAGGCCCAAATAGTAATATTTCAGACAGCGTATGTCAAAGTAGTTATACACTGTTTAAAATTTTATCTTCTGTATTCTCATGGGTACAATATTATTCTGCTCCTTTTGCAAAGTCATGAGTTGGGGTCATTCAAAAATGCTAGACATAGTTTTATTGATCTACTTCAAACTAGTATATGTGTGTTTAGGAGCTCTCTGCTGTCTGTACCCTGGCCAGAAAATGTACGTATAGCAGGTGGGTATATTGAAGGAGAGGCTTCATACCCTGTTGAAGTTATCAGGTTTCATAACTGTGAAATTAAATGTCCTTATTGCATTTTTGCTCATTGCCTCTCTTGTCCTCCTTTTGATCCAACATTATGGCTAAACCCCCCGCCCCCCCCCCCACTTTATGACACATGGGCAACAGCGACCCAGGAGGTCATCATATTTTTGTGGACTCTCCAAAATGCTTGACTCACCACTAAATAAAAGCTGTTTATCCCAGAGGTTACACAAAGTCGAGGGCTGGGTTGGGGTAGAACTGGAAACACAAGCTGACAAACACAAGCTATTTAGACGCGTCTGGAAAATATCAGAAAGTGGTAGAAACCGTACAGTGTGGGTTTATGACTCTTTTGTTTAAAAATAAAAGATTAGTCTGATTTATGAGCCATGCTTCTGACTGTGGTCCCTAAGTCACACAGCGTACTTGGGTACCAGCTTTTTTTCTCATTCTTTTTTTTTTTATTTTTATTGTTTATATCTTGTCAGGGGGTTAAATATAATGTGAGAATACAGGAGTCTGCTCAAAAGACCTTACAGCACCAGCTGGTCTGCTCAACAGTCAAGCTCTGCTTTGTTATATATGTGCTTATGCATTCATGGGGTCCCAAGAGACCCCAAATAATTACTGCACATTCAACAGTCTGCTTTGTGCTGCCCTGGGGACCACAGTTAAGTAAAGGACACATCAGTCTCTCCTTCGCGCGCCTTATACGTTCCTGAGGAAGCACCTGTTCTTGACGTGTTGGGTAGCTCGGGTGAGAGGCTCTGGAGGGCAGTGTCCTCTGGTAACGTGACCAGGGCTTGACATGCTTGATCTGCACTGCTTTCCATGTGGCCCCCTGCCCCGTGTGGCCTGCTGGAAAAGCTTTTATTAATGACATTTTAATTGGATCTTGCCAAATACGTAAAATGTGACTTAATTTTGTTTTTCATTTTCAAAACAGATGTCCCTTGTAATCCCTGTAAACCGATCTACAGTTGTATATTTCATCTGAAGCCGTCCGCCGGTCCAGAGAGCACCAAGACTGATCCCTGAGAAGCGAAACCATGTGTTGCTTTCAGTTTTCCCGCCGTGGATTGGGCCGCTCCACGAAGGCTGTCCCCGGGCCTCCGGATCCACAGCACATTATGTCTGGCTGTCACTTCTCTATTTTATGTCCACTGGTGGCTGAGTGTGATGAGATAAGGAGGACCTCACCCTGTGCAGCTGCACCAAATCCAGTAAAATATGGAGGACTCATCTAGCAGTGCTTGAGTACCAAACAATGCTGTTAAATGTCGCAGTGAGACTCAACGTCTTGAGTGTGTGCAGCCGTTACGGGTTCTGTACTCTGTCCATGATTATCTCTTCATCTGCTAAACTACGCCTGCTCTCATGTGGTCTCCTCCACTATTTGATATCCCCGATTAATAACCAGAAATACAGAAAAAAATATGTATTTTCCATCTTGGGCACTGTGGTGCTGCGAGTTGAATCAAAGCCCAGTTTTGCTATTAAAGAAAATCTGTTCTTAAGGAGGAAAAAAACATGCTGTGAAGATAAAAGGGGCTGTGAGGGTTGTCTTACTTGATCATTTATTACATGTTTTATGGTAATTTTGAAATGATTGGGGCCCGCATGTTCTAAATCACAGCTGAAATCCTTTCCTCTGCTTAGTACATTTAGTACATTAAAAGACAAGGACTTGGACGTATTTTCAACACACAGAACAGTTGTTGCTCGTGTAGCCGTGGTTTTGGTCTGCATTAACGTGCAAACATCTGTCGCCAGCAATGCCATCAGAGCTGAAAACCGAGGAACGGGGAAAACGGTCTCCATGCTCATGCCTCGGTTTTGTGGGTCTTGTCCGTTTCTGACACGTTCTAGTCTTTCCGACACTTAAGCAGCAGTCATTGTCTTATAAAGAAAGCAAGCGATCTCCTCTGGCATGTTAATCTCCATCAATTGGCGGTGGCATTCCATTTGTCACGAATTTCTGTGACAAGGATATGAGTTCAGATTTTTGGAGGGAGGGTGCGTGCTGGATGGAGCTTAGTCTTGTTCTAACAGACAGGTGGAAGGACTTAGGTTTTGATTTAGTGTAGGTAATCTCCAGATGACCCCCATACACACATACGTTCATGCCATTATTATACCCTAAATGAAAGCTACAGTACTCAGCCTTCCTTGGGTTTCATAGAGTTCCCCACCTAGGTACACCCTTCATAACTGCAGAACAATCTTTTGGGATTTTCCTCAGGTTTTTTAATGGCACATTTCAAGTACACCGATATCACAGCTTACACAGATTCTAGCACAAACTGCTAAATGTGCCGGCGCTCTGGAAGGCACGATGTTCCTCTCCATGCTGATTTCAGCCAATGGAGTTGAGCCGTTGTTTAACAGCTTATCGGTTCTGGAGGAGCATGGCAATGGCTCAGAGTTACCTGTGACCAAAGGGTGTCGACCTTTTAATTGGCCTAGGATGCGAGAGCCAGTCTGGTTTGAAGTTTGTTCAGTGGCACTACTGACTGTGCCACTCTTGTTGAGATTATGTTTTTCTCATCACAGAAAAGCCTGTCTTACTTTACGGGATGAATTACCTCCTGGCCAAAGTTTGGGAGCCGGTTTCTCCCACAGTTGTATTTTTGGCAGTTTTGATAATGCTGTATATCCAAGTCAGGCTTGAGGTTATGTTTGCAAATCACAGGCTTTGGAAAATGACCAGTATTTATAGCTGGTCTTTAATGTAATTCCCCGAGTTCCCCCCTGCAGACAACACTGTGCTGAAGGGCCATCCTCCATCAACGGCCTAACCAAACACTCAGGCCATCCCTTCAGATTCATGTCAGGTTCAACCCTGCAGCTCTCTTGGACCCTAGGCCCAGGCCCTCCCTGATCTGGCCGATTAGGTACTTGTGTTGGTATAGATATCAGCACAATCGATTTTGTTGGAATGTGTTGTTTAGTTCTCAGTCCATCTAAAGTGGTTTGGTGGGGCAGATTCTACGCTGTCGCTGACCTCACAGTGCGCAGTTCATGGGGTTTTTTGCCCCATAACCAATTCCCCTCCCAGCATGATTAGGCGCCCAGTATGTGCCTCGCAAGTAACGTTCGCCTGCTCATGTCCCTCCGCGGATGCCGCTGCTCCTGATCACTAGGCACTCACAGGCATCGTAATAAAAACGTCCATAAATTCAATTTCGGCCTTAAAAGAAGCAGAAATATTGTTCGAGCGTTTCAGCAAATTAACTCCAGCTCGTATGGCTGGGATTCAGGGGCGCTGGTGGAAAGCTGATCTCGCTGCGGCTGACTGTGGACCAGGGACCCCGCCAAGCAAAATAAGGACTTTATTGCTATTCAACATTCATTTGATTGAATTTGCCCGAATGGTATGACAAAAAACTGTGTGTGTATGTCTGCGTGTGTGTGTGTGTGTGTGTGTGTATGTTTGTGTGTCCCCACAAAGATCTGTGAATGCAATCAAAAAACAAAAAATCTCAGAAGTCTCATGTTGTGTTTGGTTACTTTTGGTTAAAGTTAGGGCTGGGTAGGGTTAAGGTTGTCATGTTAGGATTAGAGTTTTCCCACAAGAGTCCCCACAAAGATATAATTGCAAACCTCTGTGTGTGTGTGTGTGTGCGTGTGTGTGTGTGTGTGTGTGTGTGTGTGTGTGTGTGTGTATTTTTGTAATGTCATACAGAGATCTGTCAGATCATTGCCCAAGGGCCAGGAACAGGTTGTTGAAATGATATTTCCGGAATGTTCAAATAGCACCACTCAGTTGCATGGATCACATCCACTTGACGGGCCGTGATATGAGGCGGTGTGTTTCGGGTCAGGATGGCTCTTTGTGTTCAGTTCAGGAACCTGAGGGGGACCCTGCATCCTGCTTCCTCACAGTTCCCCTCGAGCTCCTCAGTATTCCTCTTGCAGTGTACGAACTTCCACTGGGGCCCTGTGTGGAGCATCATGCGATTGGCCAGCTCCTCAGCCGGAGCATCACACGATTGGCCAGCTCCTTGACGAGAGCGTCACTGGATTGGCCAGCTCCTAGGTCAGAAGGTCACACGATTGGCCAGCTCCTTGGCTAGAGCGTCATGCGATTGGCTGGCTGCTTGGCCAGCCGCAGTACTTAAACAGACCGTGGTTCCTCCCTCACGTTGAAAACTCTCTTTTACTATGCCGACTAAACCACTTGGGATGCCTCTTTTAAAAAAAAGAGCTGTGTATAATTGACTGAGTGTGTGTATATTTAGTATTCTGCGTGCGATGTGAGTCACTGAAACAAGCACAGAAGGCCAGTGGGAACCCCATCTTAGCACACTGTCCTGGAACATTCACCGCGCTCAACGGTTTTGTTGGGATACTGCTCTGGTTATGCCCCAACCTCCAGGGGAGCTGAGGGCAGCGGCTGCAGGGCTGCTTTCAGTGTTTGGTGCGAGGCGACCATGGAGGTGTGAGAAGGCAGCATGCATGCCCATCGGCACCTTGGCTTGGCATGGCACTTAATTAGAGCTTTCCTGACAGGGCGGCTTCTCCTCCACTCCCCCCACCCTCCAGCTGGGGACAGACATGTGGCAGGGAGCCGCGAGACCAACAGTGCCTGAGCGGGGTGTGGGTACAAGGCGTGCGGAGGGGCGTCGCCTCTTGTGTGGCAGCTCAGACGGGTGTTTGGGGCTTTATGGCCCCGGCAGTATGTCACTCTCCAGCTTGTCCTGGGCCTCAGACGTGGGTGAGCCAAACATTCTATTCTATTATGTGCAATTTCCTGTGTTTTATAAGATACTCGGTGATCCTGCAATGATGGTTGGGTTTTTTTTTCTTTTTTTCTCCTCTTTACCACAGCAAGTCCTTTCTGTGCTTACAGCACTGTGCTTACAGCACTGCCGTATACATGGAAATCATTATCTGAGAGCCACACATGCCAAAGCCATCTTGGATCCTGGACGTGTGCATTTTAAGGACAAGACGTCAACATTATAACAGGCTTTCTTTGGGCCCCCTACCCACCTAAAAAAAGCCGCCAGCTCCTGTCACCTTTAGCGTGATCCTTGACCAGTAAAAAAGTCTCAAACTCTTCATTAATCTCCTCTTCTGGGCCCCCACAAAGCCAGGTAACACGTATTTAGGGGACATTTGGGTACACAATTGCACAAATGCAGAGAGGTTGAGATTATGGAAATTTCTCTAATTTTATAACTCATAACTATTGCCCAATGCACCCATGGATGTAATTAATGAGGTTATAATATAACGTTCGGTTTTGTTTCTGGAAATATCCTGGCTTTGTTGTGCCTGAGTCATATGACAAGACACTGGAGTTTTCCAAATAATGTCGTAGCATAGCAGGGTGACCTTAACAAGGTACTTTGATGTGAGGAATGTAACAGTACAACATTATGGCAATATCCCTTATCCACTGTGAAAGGGAAATGCTGCAATGTCAGCAGGATAATCTGAACAAGAGGCATTTAAAATTATTGTAGAATACATTTATTTATCTAGCAGAAACCTTTATCCAGTGCAAGGTAAACTCTGAGAAAGCAGTCAGACAGTCCCCCAGCAACAGGAGTTAAGGACGTTGTGCACGGACCCAACAATAATGTCACTCTGCCAATCATAGGCAGGTTCACAGGTTCTTCACCTGCTGAGTCACATACTGCCGCCATATAGTATATATGAACACTGCTCTGATTAGTGCTCTGGGTACAGCTTCAGAAGGGAAGTTTTCTTTGTGTCGTGCAAGTGTATGTCTAGTACTGAGTCTCTTTATGAGGATCCATCCATCCATTTTCCAAACTGCTTATCCTACTGGGTCACGGGGGGTCCGGAGCCTATCCCGGAAGCAATGGGCACGAGGCAGGGAACAACCCAGGACGGGGGGCCAGCCCATCGCAGGGCACACTCACACACCATTCACTCACACATGCACACCTATGGGCAATTTAGCAACTCCAATTAGCCTCAGCATGTCTTTGGACTGTGGGGGGAAACCGGAGTACCCGGAGGAAACCCCACGACGACATGGGGAGAACATGCAAACTCCACACACATGTGACCCAGGCGGAGACTCGAACCCAGGTCCCAGAGCTGTGAGGCAGCAGTGCTAACCACTGCACCACCATGCCACCCCTCTTTATGAGGATAAAATGTGAAATTAGTTGCACTGGGAAATACATTGTAACCAGCTCTCTTTCTGTGAGTATTTTAACACATTGCTAATATATAGTAATACAGCACCCCTATAATCAGGGCATCTTAAAAAACGTAAACTCCATTTATTGAGCCCCTGTGCGATCTCTCACGTTGCAATGCCATGTGACTGGGGCTTGAAATCAGTAGTGTAACTGTTTGTGGCAGTTATGGTACTTTAAATATTTTCGTATCAGCTTACAATGAGGCTTTTTTTCTGTGCCCATTTGCTTAAATTATTTTTCATGTAGCCTAAGTATTGCATGAGAAATGGAAGTGTTTTCGATCCAAACATGCATTTCTGAACTTGCCTGGAACCTAAAAGGAGACTTTATGTACAGCAGCCCCCGAAATGTGCTGTAATTCTGCTCGAATGCTGTATTTTATATTACTTGTCTATGTACTTTGGCTGCTTTAGTATCTACTCCATTACTCAGTTTTCATGAGCCTATTTTCATGGGTTGCTCTTTCTATAGACACTTCAAAAGAGAATTGGACATTAATAGGGTTAGCTATATTACTCTCTGAGGACAGTCTTGTGGTTTTGCTGTGTTCTACCATTGGGTAAAAGGAGACATTTTTATTATTTAATTATTTCAGTGATTGAAATCTGTAAAATCTTTGTTTTACAACGTATGTAACCATACAGTATATGACTGGATGCCAGTTCTATAACCATGGAAATGTCGTCATATGGAATATCGGCAGCTCTTTCACCACATGGAAGATTGAAACAGTTTTCCTGCTGCGAGGAAATTCAGTAAGACCCTTAAGGGCCCAATGAAAGGCCAGTGGGATGCTGGTAGGCAGGAGTGGGACACGGGAATGTTAGGATGTCCGCAGCCTTGGGAGCTCACTCTCTGGGGTACAGGAGCACCCACCTTACTCTCTGGGGTACAGGAGCACCCACCTTACTGTCTGGGGTACAGGAGCACCCACCTTACTCTCTGAGGTATAGGAGCACCCACCTTACTCTCTGGGGTACAGGAGCACCCACCTTACTGTCTGGGGTACAGGAGCACCCACCTTACTCTCTGAGGTATAGGAGCACCCACCTTACTCTCTGGGGTACAGGAGCACCCACCTTACTCTCTGAGGTATAGGAGCACCCACCTTACTCTCTGGGGTACAGGAGCACCCACCTTACTCTCTGAGGTATAGGAGCACCCACCTTACTCTCTGGGGTACAGGAGCACCCACCTTACTCTCTGAGGTATAGGAGCACCCACCTTACTCTCTGGGGTACAGGAGCACCCACCTTACTCTCTGGGGTACAGGAGCACCCACCTTACTCTCTGGGGTACAGGACCACCCACCTTACTCTCTTGGGTACAGGAGCACCCACCTTACTCTCTGAGGTATAGGAGCACCCACCTTACTTTCTGGGGTACAGGAGCACCCACCTTACTCTCTGAGGTACAGGAGCACCCACCTTACTCTCTGAGGTACTGGAGCACCCACCTTACTCTCTGGGGTACAGGAGCACCCACCTTACTCTCTGGGGTACAGGACCACCCACCTTACTCTCTGGGGTACAGGAGCACCCACCTTACTCTCTGAGGTACAGGAGCACCCACCTTACTCTCTGGGGTACAGGAGCACCCACCTTACTCTCTGAGGTACAGGAGCACCCACCTTACTCTCTGAGGTACTGGAGCACCCACCTTACTCTCTGAGGTACAGGAGCACATACCTTACTCTCTGAGGTACGGGACCACCCACCTTACTCTCTGAGGTACGGGACCACCCACCTTACTCTCTGAGGTACGGGACCACCCACCTTATTCTCTGAGGTACGGGACCACCCACCTTACTCTCTGAGGTACGGGAGCACCCACCTTACTCTCAGAGGTATGGGAGCACCCACCTTACTTTCTGAATAGGGGCACCCACCTTACTCTCTGAGGTACAGGAACACCCACCTTACTTTCTGACATACGGGAGCACCCACTTTACTCTCTGAGGTATGGGACCACCCACCTTACTCTCTGAGGTACAGGAGCACCCACCTTACTCTCTGAGGGATGGGACCACCCACCTTACTCTGTGACGTATGGGAGCACCCTCCTTACTCTCTGAGGTACGGTAGCACCCACCTTACTCTCTGAGGTATGGGACCACCCACCTTATTCTCTGAGGTACAGGAGCACCCACCTTACTCTCTGAGGTATGGGACTACCCACCTTACTCTCTGAGGTACTGGAGCACCCACCTTACTCTCTGAGGTATGGAACCACCGACCTTACTTTCTGAGGTACGGGAGCACCCACCTTATTCTCTGAGGTATGGGAGCACCCACCTTACTCTCTGAGTGCCCACCTTACTCTCTGAGGTGCAGGACCACCCACCTTACTCTCTGAGATACTGAAGCACCCACCTTCCTCTCTGAGGTGCAGGACCACCCACCTTACTCTCTGAGTGCCCACCTTACTCTCTGAGGTGCAGGACCACCCACCTTACTCTCTGAGGGACAGGAGTGCCACCTAACTCTCTGAGATAAGGGAGAACCCACCTAACTCTCTGAGATAAGGGAGAACCCACCTAACTCTCTGAGATAAGGCAGAACCCACCTAACTCTCTGAGATAAGGGAGAACCCACCTAACTCTCTGAGACAGGACTCTGCTAGCTAGGGACAGACATGTTACCTCTTAGTGAATCTGAGGTAGGGCTGCACAATTCGAAAAAACATATCACCTTCTAACAACAGAAAGGAAACACTCGATTGGCCATTCATTTTTTAGTTGCAAGCTTATGTAAATAGCCTGCCTCTGAAACACAATACAACTGCTGTCTTAAAAACAGTTGCGAACTCAAAAAACAATCATAAATGAGGTAAAAAAATAAAAATAAATAATGATAAAAATAATAATATGGATGCATGGTCAAATGAAGCTTTAACTGGGATATGCATAAAAAGAAATTAAGTATTTTGTGAAATATACTAGGACAGCACCATATTGGAAACATTCTAAGCATTGCAATGTGATTTTCTTGTAATAAATATTGGGGTTTTTATAAAACAAAAAAAAACTCATTGCGCTATATTGTCCGTATACAGAATTGAAAGTAAGAAAAAGCCTGATTTTAATCAAGCTGACTAGTGATGTAAGAATTGGATGTGCATGACATGCGATGTTGGCATCAATATCATGCATCTTCCAGCCCTATAGTATACTACAACCATCTTTCGAATTCAGTTTAAAATACCCCGCCTTGTGTTGTGATGTCATTCAATGCTGCTGCCAGTTTTTACGCCAGTGGAAAACCAGCACCTTGATGTACCGCACTTTAGGTACTTCCTTGAGGTACCAAAAGTAAGGTACCTGGTGCGGCGGAAATTCAAGAGAATGCAGAATTATCGGATGCGTCAGACTCTCTGGGGAAAAGCAGGAGCCCTTGTTTTGATCCAGCTCTTGTGATACAATGCAGAAGAACCTCTTAATATAATGGGATCGCATAGAGGTGAGAATCACAGTCGTGCTTTTTCTATAATTAAGTGTACAGCCCTAATCTTAGGCACAGACACAGACTGGAAAGTGTAAATATACTTATTAAACCTTCTTTATGTTAGTGTAAAACTGATATATTATTTGCCTTTGCCTAAGACTTTTGCACAGTACTTTATGCATTAAATTTCAGTTGAACACTGAAGTTGCCCACTGTTTTAAATGATGCTATACATTTAAGAAATTCATTCCTGTCATCTGGTTGTGTTTTAGAAGCTGCCAGTAGGCAGCTGTGTGGCTTGTTTCCTTTTCCCTCACAAGGACTTAGAATGCCCTGTTGTTTAGCATGTTAGCAGTGCGAGGTCTGGCCATTGATCGTGATGATGCAGACCAGCAGTGTGCTTGGGGTTAAGGTTATTCTTAGGTCGTTTTCCAAAGAGTTGGTGTATGATGCCCACTCTCCTCAAGAGCCTGGCCATGGGGGGCACAGGTGGGGGCGGGGGGTTATCATGACCATTCTCTTCAGGAGACTGACCTTTCAGGCTGGGTTTCTTCCGATCTGTGTGAAGTAGGTTTGGACAACACCAGTTCACTTCCCCCAGCCTGGCTGTGAAAGGTATTTTAGAGCAGGGGGAGGTGTGTGTGTTTTTTTAAGGACAAGCGGAAAGCAGCAGTATGCAGGTGCCTTTAGACCTAAACCCAACATGGCTATGATGTGTTTAGGATGTTCAAGTCCAGTTGGAAAGGCCCTGCCTTCTGTGGGTGATTGTTGGTGCGTCATCTTCATGCAATAGCATGACGTGTGGGGCTGGGTGCGTATGCTGGAACTGAACCCAGATCTGCCATCATGGAGGAATGGCCCAGATGGTGGGACGGTCAGGAACAATGCCACACCGCAGACCTCTGCTGGCCCGCGGAGCTGTCGTTTCTCCAGCCCTTCTCTTGGTCCGGAAAGCCCAACACTGCGAAGCGGATGAGCAGCCGAGAACAGGAGTTTCTCACGGTTCCCAAAGCCACAGATCTGCCTCACATCTGGCTCTGGTGACAGATATATACCATAGAGTAAGGAGGGGGGGGGGGGCGGGCAGGATGGAGTGAATGTCTGGTTTCCAGGCGGGAGGAAGACTGACGTGGACTTCTGAAGAACACCTGTCCGTCAGTGGCCAACTGCCCCATTCGGCTCAGCAGGTGCCTCTGATTCTTCCTCCAAGGGGGCCCCTTAAAATACCCCTCTCTCCAGATTCTTTTACATGGCATTTTTTACATTTCCGAGACGGATGACTGCTTACCAGCCTCGTGCCGGAGCTGTGTTGGAGGGTCTGCCTCCTGACAGCCCCAGAGTGTCAGGAAGAAAGGACAGCACATTATAGCCGTTGTCATTCATCTCCACCGGCCAAAATGTACTTCCACTTGGTCTACAAATTTTCTATGCTTTGTAGTTCATCTTTATTGTGCTGCCCCCCTCAGGGATTTATTATGATTTACAATCATTGTAGCCTGCCGGTGTTGTGCTCAGCGTGGTGGAACGCACGAACGGGCGTCTCGATCCTGCAGGTCCTGAACACTTAGCAGTGATATTCAGACGGCACAATTTGCTTCTTTGCCCAGTGAGACTCATTTTATGGCCCAGAACTCATATTCTGACCGTTTGGTTTTTGTCTGATTACCTATATTGCTTAAATAAGCTGTTTATAAAGATCATTCTATGATAAAAGACAGCGGTCTGCTTTTTATTGTCCTGTTTCTGTTTTCAAGCCAATTAATTACCATCGTATCCATTCATCCATCCATCAATTCAGACACTATAGTTGATATAACTTATTGGCCCCACATCATATGTCATTTGCTATATATATCCTAAAAAAGGTTTTTATCTGCTTATGTTAAAGGAGAAATGTGGTCTCCTTCAGGACGAAGAAGTCAGAGTTCATCTGCTGTATATTTTAACAACTTAAGATAAATATGCTGAGATGTTTCCAGGAAGAAAGACTGGAACCTCTTGGGATTTTGACATGGAAGGTCTGTTACTACTGGCAAATGGACATAGTTTATCTACCTGCAGATTTTATATCTCATGTGTCATTTCCCATGGATATGTGATGTAGCTCCATGCTGGGAGGATGTTTTGATCTTGAACCCTGACCTTCTCATAAAATAATCATGTTTAGGTCCTTAGAAAACCAAGTATATGACACACTTTGTCTTAGCTCATTATTATGAAGGTTTATTGCAGCATGCAGTTTTTAGGAACTTGATCTGCTTGTATCCCATGAAAACGTGAAGCTGATCCGGCCAACGTTTGCATAAGAAGGGAGGTGAGGGCAAAAGCCTCGTCTGACTGGAGAGACGCTTCAGCCTGGAGGTCTGAGCCCTGCTGGTGGTAGTACGTCCTCTGGGTCATTTGGTTTCAGTTCTGCATGTGTCTGAGCCTTGCTGAGAGGACCTGGGACATTGTGGTCCTTGGTGGAACCGGCTGTTCCATCCTACTAATGGTTCCGGTCCATAAAGACGTCTGCTTAGATGTCTGCTGCAGCCTCTCCACCCCCCCCACCCAGGCCGCAATCCCGTTCTACTCGTTGTGGAAGGCGGGAGGACAGGCCCGTCTCTGCGCTTATCCCCGCTGAAATAAAGCCGCTGTCTTGCATGCACAATGGGCGCTGCACTCTCGGGCCCTTCCTCCGTCCGCCCTCATTTGCATGGCAAAGCGATTATCAGACCGAACGGTGTCGTTGCGGAGGACCCGACAATGTGGCTGACAACAAGTTTATCTAAGCACAAAGAGGAGCCGTGAAGAATGGCGCGCTTTATTCTGCTCTTCTGGCTGAGCTTTAACATATTGAAATGTGCCCGGTCGCTGGGGGATGGTGTCAGCGGGCTTTGTGGCGGAAGATGGACTGGTGGAAATTGCATTTACCACAGAGAGAAGGAAGACTGCGCGTGTTAGCGGGGCGTGAATGGCGGTATTCAGCCCTCCGAAACGAGAGCAGGAAAGGCTCCTGGCAGGATCGGGAGATGAGCACTACAGGGCTTGCTTTTCTTAAAGGCAGAGAAAGCAGTAGATGTTTACATCTTTTCCCTTGCCCTAGCCGTCATCGCTTGGTCTGCAGCTCAGTCCCCACATCCGCAGAGCCAAACAGAAGTTCTGCAGTGGGTGCCAGTTTCACATACGAGTGCTGCCCGTTAGCATTAATATCTATGTTCGTGTTGAAACGATGGCATCATATGCTGTCTTGTGATCACAACCACATTTTCAGCCTGACAGATACACAGAGGCTCCCAAGCCAGTCAGCATGGCTTCATCTTAGCCGCTGTTTTGTGTCTGCAGGCATGGAAGAGGGCCATTGCCATGCTGCAGTCCATGAAGTAGACCGAAAAAAGCCTTTTGCTTTTCCTGCCCAAGCTAAACCCAAAGGCAGTTCAAAACAATTATTACTGGATGTTCCTTTGTACATGAAGCAACCCTTAATGCTGTGAACTTGGTACACAGCAGCAGGTCCCTGGTGTCGACTGGGCCAGCTAGGGCCGGGTGATGTAAGGAGTTGATCAGATGTACGATGGTTCTGGTTGCACAAGGACCCAGCGCTCTCTGAACGGAGCGTCTTGCCACTAGCTTAGCGCTGCATGACCGGCCGAACAAAGTGTACTTCCAATAAATAAGCTCACCGACTTTCCCTCACATGAAGCTAATCTCAATAAAAGATCAAAGGGCCAGGGAATGTAAATGATACTACAGCAGCCTCATTAATAAAAATCTGGGCGTCTTTATCAGCATCTTCATTTGTAGAAGGCCTGGGGTTTGTTTTCGTGGAAAGTTCGGCGCTGTTTAGTGAAGCCCTTCTTCAGGAGTGGGGGTCAAGTAGCTACGGTTTTCTCATAAGCGAGTTTGTCGCCTGACCTTCTTTTGAACACTGTTGATAATTATGCAGAATGTTCCGGCAGGAGGCCAAGAAATGTAGGGCAGGGCGACCCCTTTAAAAACAGAGGCCTGACTTAATACCTCTACTTACAAATGGTGTAATTACAGACTCTGGCAAAAGAAACCTGAAACACAGTCTTGAGAATTGGGGGGGGGGGCGCTTACGTTTTTACAGTCTGTGTCATAACATGCCCCCCCACAAAAAGAAAAATGCGTTGTTAATATTAATGGCAGCCAATCTGACCTTGAGAGCATTAACATCGCTCTGGAAATGGCAGATTGCTCTGCTGTGTTGGGTCATCTTGGCCTCCTGCACATTGAGACTCCCATCACCTCGAGGGCAGGAGAAAGTCCGTCTTATTAGTTCACACCCAGTATCTACATTCTGTGCTACAATGGTGAATAGTGTGCAAAGCTGAGAAGGCGCAGGAACCGTCGGACTTCGGATGTTTCCTATGGACTCTTGGAGCAAGAGAAGTTCAGCTAGTGGCTGCTCTGGTGGGTCAAACAAGCCATGGCTGTCAGCATCGAAAATGTCCCCACAAACCTGTTATTTCAACCTTGTGGGGACTTTTTTCGGTCAATTGTATAAAAATCCGTGACTGCAATCAAAAAACTAAAAATGTATTTTTACATGTATTTTGTTTGATTACTTATGGTTAAGGTTAGGGCTGGGTAGGTTGTTATCGTTGGGATTAGGGTTTTGCCCATAGAAATGAATATAGAGTCTCCACAACGACATACATACCTAATATGTGAGTGTGTGTGTGTGTGTGTGTCTGTGTGTGAGACAGTAACATGGAGGATGTGATCCTTCATTAACAGCAGTAACTCTAATAAACCAACCGCTAAACTCTGTTAAAAAACAACTACAGCCGGAATGGTGCTGTGGGAAGATTAAGAGAAGGTGGGGGCGATGGGGGAGAGAAAATAAAGAGAGCTCTGCCCAGCTTCAAAGGGTCCATTTCCATAATTGCCCTGCGACTTGGGTAAAAAAAAATGTGAAGAGGCCCCAGAAAAGCACAGTCTTTCAGATGGCTGCACGGCAATAGGCCCGGGAGCAGCCGCTGCTGCCACATTCCCCACTTGTTGCCTTTCGAGTCCAGCGAAGGCATTCCCTTCCCTAACTCCCCCCAACAATAGGCGTGAAATCTGTGTCCTCCTTCGCCCCTGTTCCAGCGCCAGTGAATGGCCCTGTTCCCAACCCTTTGTATTTATAGTGGCCCTACGGAACAAAAAAACCAAAAAATATATATCCTGCAGCAAACTCAACTAACGCCAATAGTTAGGAAGTGGGAGCAGTGATTTTGTCCCGTTTCGACTCGGGCCAAATATTTACTATAAAGTGTTTCAAAACATCTTTATAAGTGTGTTCCTCTCTCCTTGGATGAAAGCGGGGAGCACTTTGCTTTAGTAATCCGGGATTGTTTGTGCTCCCTGTGAAATCTGTGGGCATGCCTGAGAGCTGCGGTCGCAGAGCAGGGCGCATCCCCCCGGAGGAGGTCACGGTCCACCTTTCTCTAAAGCTTATTGTGACCAGTTGGGCCGTGATCTGACCGCTGCCCCTCCTGCCCCCCGCCCCAATTCCTGCCCCGCGGCCCATCTCACTTTCACCCTCTTTAAAGCCTCGGAGGGAAGTGGCGACCCAGAGCTGGAGAAGCAGCGCTTTGCTCCAGCGATGTTGTGAGGGGACAATCAGCATCGCCTCATAAAGGGATTAGCAGCCCGGACAATGGGCCCCGGCACCTTCAAAGCCGGACGCGGGGTACAAAAGGAGTGACATTTGAACATCTAGGGGGCCGGGGCTGCCCGCAGGAGAGGAGGTGTCGACTGGGGGCCAGGGGACAATAGCCAAGGAGTAGGATGGGCTGGCAACACAAGGAGACTTTCTTTTTTTTGCCCGTCGCCTCCTTTCAGAGCAGACCACTTGTCTGAAACGCTTGTATTTATTTACTCTATTTTCTTTAAATTCAAATTAGAAGTTGACGGCTCCTTTTGCAGGCCCTCACAGATACCGGAGCGATGCAATCTGGCTCGACTAACCAAAGATTAACCAAAGCCCACAGTTAGATGTATATCTGCACTGCAAAGCTAAACATATTGTTCTGTTTATTGTTCGATTTGCTACAGGTAGCTAAGTCGTCTATTCAGATTGTACCTTCTGTATATATATCATTTTAAGAGCTGAATATGTAGCTATACAAATAGTACAAATTTACTTTTAAAGAATTCGATAGTATTTAAATTTTGTTTCTTGTTTGTCAAATTGCATTCTATATCTATATAATTCATAAATTTATCAGTTTTTTATTTTAAATGTAATTCTAAAAATTATACATTATAGCTTTATTTAAATATGGGTTGGTTATGGAAATTTGTTTCCCATAACTTTTAGGGCACTTTAAACAAAAACATCTGTTAAATAAATAAAGCACTGTAAATAACTTTGTATGATCGACCTCATACTGATATTCAGCGTAAAGACTGATCCGATCTTGATTCGATAGAGTACGCGTTAGAGTTGCGTAGAATGAAAAAGTTACATATTATCATTAGTACAAAACTGATAATAGATTGATTTCGTTTTCGAGCGATGATTTGATGTGTATATTTGTGTGTGCACACACGAGCGGAGCGAACTCTTTGCGAGCACATGCAATTTTATCCATCAGCAATTTCAAAGCATATTCTCTTGTGTGTTTGCAAAAGGCTCTCTGTCGGGTGTTAAACATTGCTAGGAGCGAAGAAAAAAAAAAGAGGAGTCAGTGTTGATTATTGCTCATTAGCCGCAAGGACATCCACTTAAAGAGTGAATAAATGAATGATGCTCAATGCCCTCGCGGAAATGGCCTCCGTGCCGCTCTGAGCAAAATGTTGGTTAATATCTTCCATTTGCTGTAATATAAAAGACGCTTGTTGGACACAGCCGCCATGATTATTTTGTCTAGCTGACACTTTAGAACAGCAATTTTATGCAGCGATCAGAAGGAATTAAGCTTTAACTAATTCGAACAGCATCAATGCGTGCACTTTTACACCGAATAATAATAATTTTAATTATCTCAAAACATTCACATTGTAATCAGATCTTTTAAGCTAGCTGCGTAACAGTATATAATATGCATTGCATAAAAGGTAATTTTACGTTTAGCACTCTTGCTTGTTACTGGCCTAGAAGCATGCGTCAGGCGGGTGGAATAGAATGATATCGGTCACTTGCACATCATGCTATTTCCTGTGCCTAATCTGGCCCTGCGCTTCTCCGAGAGATCGGGTATGAAGCAGAAAGATGATGACATCAATCAGTGTCCGAGACGATGCTGTGATTTATGAATTATGCATAATAAGCGCTCACTTAGATGCTGGGTTCTCAGGAAGATAATTGATTAGACAGGAAGGCGACATGGAGAGAAGGCTGGGAAAGGCGGCTCTTTTTCCTGACATACAAAGCCCCTGACTCACTCCTCCTTCCTCACTCTTGGCCGGGTCTCTAAGCAGTGTTTCGGCCTGTATAGATGTCTAGATGGTGAGGTACTGTCACTTATTCAGCCTCTTTGTGGTTCACCAACCGGACCAATGCTCCCTTTAACATCGTGTCAGATTTCTAAAAGCATTTTTGCTTTTTTTCGGATAATAGTAAACTGTCCAATAGCACTAAACCCATTACTGAACCTTAGTTTTAGTTCATTGTTTTAGACTGCCACATTTGATAGACGACAGGTCTGCATTTCTTAGTGCTATAAATGATACACTGTTTAAAAATCTGAATTCGTCACAAGGATTGTATGTACAGTTCGTTTTTGTCCAACATTTTAATAAAATGTGATTTAACAGGAATAACTGGTAGGAATTTCTTGTGTGAAAAGAAATTTACATTCAAAATTTTAATGCCTTGCTATTTAATAGTGCTGATGGTGTTGGTAATGGTATTATGGGTAATAAACATGTGGGTAAAAATATTTTTTGAATCTTTTTAATGCATTTCTTTGCAAGTCGTTAATCAGTTGTTAAACAGCGCACGGATAGAACGGCTGTGTGTTTAAACCTTTAATTTTCTAATTTGCATTTTATATTTCGTTAAGTCGAAATTTAATTAAAATAATTAAGCATTTGAGAGCAATTGAGAGATGTTGCCACATCTTAAAAGTAATTTCCTGATTAAATTATTTTGTAAATTCTGTAAACATTCTCATTACAATACTACCGTAATCCATTTTAGTGGACCACTGTATAAAAGTCAATAACGTATAATCATATAATTAATATGACTGGTGCTGTCATTTTATTGCCAAAAATTTATTTCTACCTGAAAGTTCAATATTTGTAAACAAAATTTCAGAAATGTTAAATCTTTTTAAGTATTCTACTGCAATGAGAAACTACAAAGAAACAGTATTATTCGTTATATTTAACGAGCAACGCTGACTGCTAATATTTCGATATTGCCACTGAACGTTTTAATTATGCAAAAAACAAATTTGTTTGAAATATGAACGCATTTGACACATGCACAGAATAAATGAAATATATACAGGTCCAAATGCAACTGTTCAGTAAACATGCGAGATTTGAATCAACCTGTAGAGGGAGCTCCAGTTCCAGCCTTCCTAAAAAAATACTTTTGAGTTAAAAGAAAATCCGTTGATATGCAAATCGATTAGAGGTAAGCAAACATAATATGCGATTACGCTGTACTGGTGGCTTACGGTACGTATTTCAGAACTTATTAAATGACTGAAAATAAACTATTATTAAATGACTGAAAAGCAATACATATTAAACATAAAATTAAAATTAAAGAAAGAAACTTTCTCAATAGTTTGCACATTGCCTGTGTACCATTTAGCAAATCACAATTATAATTCAAAGACAAAGAAAATTAGAGCTAATCATATTCTGCCCGAACCAGAGTCCCCCGAAGATGGAAAGGTTTCAAATAAACGAAAAATATCTCCTTTCCGTTTTAATGCAGTATAACTGCCGTTCTCTTTGCTGGAGACAAGCGCGCTTTTCAGTCGAAATGTAATTTAAATTCGCAAATAGGGAAAAATCGCTTATGTCAAATTCTCGATAATGCCTCTTAACCCCGAAAAGCAAAACATGCAATCGATAGTTGTAACTGTTCATTTATTAACCAAAATATATATATTTTCTTGTACAATTTGATTCACAAATATGTACATTTTCTTTACTTTATATACAAAACAGTCCGAACATCAAATTCTTACGGAACTTACAAAAAGAACTCCAAAGACTACAGTTTTCATACAATATTACATTAGCAATTTTGCACGGGACATGCTTACAATTATACATAGATGCAGTATTCTTAATTTACATTCCTTACAGCAAATCGAAATAAAAAAAAATGAAAAAGACTATGAGGATGAGAGTGCGGATAGAACCATTGCGGCATCTAGCTGGTTCTGTGGCCTGCAAAATACGGGAAAAACAACGTAAATAACCTGGGTATGTTTCATTTAAAAGTGTCTATTTTTAGGGGGGGAACGATCGATAATAAATATTGCAATGTAGCCATTATATTCTGCTTAGTTCATTTACGTATGATTTTTATTATATGAATTTGACGTCAAATCATTGTTCTACACATTATTAAAATATATATGTGAACCGGCAAAATAAACACGCTTAAAACAATACAGGCTTCTTACCGTCTTTGAACAGGGTGGAAGGCTGTTTTTAACTTTTTCTCTGCATCCAAGGCACTAGTTCTGTCTGAAATTAAAATCGCAAGATGCATTTAAATATGAGTTTGCAGGCGTGAACGCGTACAAAAAATGTCACCACTCCGCAGTCTGCATCAGTGACTTCTACAGAAACACATTATTGATCACAGAGTATTGTAAGTGAATATTAACAGAATATAAAACTAAAATATCTAACCCAGTCCACTAATTGTCTCTTCACACCTAATTCATTATCAAAAAGGAAATTGTTCCAGTTCAACGACCCATCCTAAAAACATATTTCCCGTTTACAACTTCCCGGTGGCCAGGCCCCGGCATTTAAATCAGAATGTAATACATCTAAATGTAACTTCTTACGCCTTTTTTTATAGAGACAGATTTAATCACTAATGCAACATCCGCAATTTAATTAATTTGTAAACTAAAAGTAATAATGGCCTCTATTTTCAGTATTAAATTTAATAAAGTAAAAACGTGATAAATAGAAAATGCACTTGAGTGATATGCTATACAATATACAAGGTTGTACAAAAAAACAATTATATATATGTACATGAAACGTCAGCCCCGGTAATAAGTACCTGATAGAACGGATTCTGAATGAAGACTCTTATCTTCGGTGTGTCTGCCGTAGATGGCCAGGCCGTTCGTAGACGCCTGGTTCGCTAGTCCAAGGTAATGGTTCGAGTTTAACAGAGCAAACTGGTGGGCAGAGAAAGCTCTGTTCGTCCAGTTTTGAAGTTTCCCAACAGGACAGGAAATTAGTCTATGAGGAGCGATGATCGTTTGCGCTGCAAGCCCGGCAGAATTTCCATGTATTTGTGGAGACTTTCTGGGATTGTCTGGAGTTGTCGCCGTTTCGGCCAAAGACCAGATTTTAGGTTTCTGGGCCAGAGCCAAGTTATTGTCTGAAGGTGGCGAATTGACAGATGCTGGGTTTATTTTTAATTGATCGTCGTTGTGATGTGTTGCTTTTATTTCTAGGGAATGACGGTTTAAGTGGTCACCTTGGCGCCCCTGAGTGTCTTTGCTTTCTTTGACCACAACTTTTAGAAATCTCTGGTCTGGTGCCTGTAAGTCCTCGTAACTGTCAGAAATTTCCGAATCGCTTCTCCCATCAAGTTTCAAATCGGCATTTATGTCATCCTGATCGTCCAGGTCGTCCTTGTTTTCGATATTTTCCGTGTCGATATTCTCTAAGTCTATCTCTTCGTCATCCTCCCTCTTGTCTTCCTCGTCTCCTTCGTGATCACTGTTGTAAACATTCCCTTCTTCGTCTGTCCGACTTCTGGGCGCCCAGGTCATTTTGTTCTCCTTCTTTAGCCTTCTCCTGGCGTTGGCGAACCAGGTGGACACTTGTGTCAGGGTCATTTTGGTGATGATGGCCAGCATGATTTTCTCGCCTTTGGTGGGGTACGGGTTTTTCCTGTGCTCGCTCAGCCAGGCTTTAAGCGTGCTTGTACTCTCCCTGGTGGCATTCTTGGGCCTGGATGGGTCCCCAAACTGATATTGCCCATAGGGATAAAAAGCGGGGTGCTGATGGGCAAATCCTGTGTGCTGTACACCCGGGCTGTCTTTCAATTCATACTGAGCTCCCTAGAGGGAAAAAGTAACAAACGGGGACATGGAGATATATTAGTAAATACGTTGTTCCTGACCCTGAAAAAGTTACATTCACGCACGTGTCACTTTATGTACGAAATATAAAATAATCGCGGTTGGTCACAGTGCATTCTATTTAGGCAGAGGTCTAGAAAAGGCATGATGGGGATTTTTGTAACTAAGAAAATTTTACGCAGGAAGCCTTCCGAGGGCTTAAACCTCAGTTTGGCGTGCGGAGTTCTATATATTGGGTTGTAAATTTAAATAAAAGTATTACAGACAATAAAAGTAAAAACTAATCAATTGCATATTTTGCAAACAAAGATATAAACTTCAGGTTCTGGGTCTACAGCGATGTAAACACACATGAACAGCACAGCAGTGTGATATCTGCTTACGTTGTGCACATTGTAGAGTTAGAAATGCACCTGAACATTCCAGGTATATTACTTATTTTACTTTTTGAGTTCCACGCTTTTGTTATTGATTTGTTTGTTTTTGTTATTGTCTCCGGAAAGTTCGCAATTTAAGCGCCTATAAATTATAAACTATGTTTTACTTAAAAAATTTCATATATATATATATATATATATAATGTATTTACTAGTACAAAAGCCAGATGAGCATTTGCTACATTTCAGTCACATTTGACTCGATTTGTTTCTGCATTTTTTCTTCAATTATTTTAGTATTTCAGTATTGGATTTTAAAAAGAGTAAACTTACCAGCTGATTGAAAACTGATATATCGTTTGAATAAGGAAGGAACGCGCCATATCCTTGTGCAGCGAAGGGTGATCCGTACATCGTAGAAAGAACATTGGAGAGCGCGCCGGATGGACTGAGCTCCGTTCCGACACGGGAACTGCTGATCCCCGGGCGCTCGGAGGGGTACATCGGTCTGATGTACTGATATCCCAGCTGCGGGAAAGACATAGTCGCAGAAAAAAGGCTGCTGTGATAACAAAAAATAAATCGCTTTCTTGGCAGCTACTACAGTATCCACTTTATTCTGAGTACGGCCAGCTGTAAAGGAAGTCTATATTTCCTCATACAGCGCTGGTGTAAAAACGATCCAATAGCGCTCTCCACCCTCACTTTCCTATTGATCGGAATGGACTAAGGTCAGGTCCTTAAAGATTGCTTTAGATTATTGGGACTCTTAGCTCTGATTGACATTCATAGTCGTTTAGAAGCCCCTCCTATTTCTCAAGCCTCATTCACTCTCTCACTCACTCTCTCTCTCTTTCTCTCTCTCTCGTTCTCTCTCGCCCTCTCCGTTTCGCCCGCCTTTTGCTCTTGCTCACTTTGTATTTCCGCTGCATAAGTGGACTGACGTCGCAACCTCTTATTTGAATGTTTTCAGATCTAATCGCTAATCATTTCATTTGTTATTCACCCCCCTCCCAGCCCGGTTCCATTCTCACTGCTAATTCGCTGTCTGCGGTCACATACACAAATGACAAATAATTCAGTTCTGTTAAATGAGCGACTGATTATTTACAATTTAGTTGTTCTTAGGATCGCACTTACAATGCTATTCACAATGATCAATTAAAATGTGTCTAACGGAACCCAAATTTAAACAATTGGGAAAAGTATGTACCTTTTAGTGCTATAGCAACTAATCCTACTAATTATTAATAAACTTTTGTAGCTTAGATGGTAACTTACATGCACAGTAATTTAAAAATTTACCTATACATACAATGTGTTTTTTTTTACTGGTAATGTCCCAGTTTGACTACTTTTCCCGGGGCCACTCACGACATAACCTCCTGCAACTCAAGAACATATTTTTCTAACTACCGCGGTACTTGATGTTCTGAGGATCAAGGCGAGGTAACGCAGGAAGAAGCAGGCTAGGAAGCTTTCTAGTCTGACGGCTGTTTGTAAATGCTTAACAGCAGCGTCACTATTAATAACTCTCGCTAATGCACTTATTAAACTAGCTCTAGAGATGTGATTTCTGCAGGTAATGGCTAATAACGTTAGGCGATACAATTGTGAGTCGTTATTTGTTAAAAGGTGATACTTTTGGCAACAATACTGCTAAAACGTGAGACAATCTAGATACGTAATTGAGATTTGAGTATACGCTCGGTATAAAGCATTTCTTTGATAGAGCTGGGGAAAAAAACTGGATGTTCACAGGATGCTTAATTTTCGAAAACGCACTTTTCGTACACAGTGTGGTTCTATAGCAGAAGCAGATGCTGATTATAAATTCCCCGAATCAATATATGAAAATCCGAAAGAAGCGGCTTTCTGTTGAATCATTTTCAAAACAGCAAAATTAAATAATTGATTGCTTGCAATTTTACAATAACCATCCTACAATATTGACTAAAGGATTAAAAGACTAATGTATTCCAATTTTGTTTTAGTGATCCGATCGAGCCGTGTAAGTTGTTGAAATCCTTAATCTTCTTTTAACTGATTATTCGTTATTTGTGAGTGATAATAACCGATGGGCTATATTATCTCTCACGTTTGACACTCGAAAATCCTGGATGATAGATGCACATTCTAAATGTTACTGCTAAATGTCCGAAGACTGAAGACAACCCGACCGAATCTCGATTTTAGCGTAGTTCACTTATTAGAAACCGCCCGTGGTTCTATTCAGACAAAATGGTGATCACCGCTTAGCGGTCAGTAATGCAGTTAACGTCCCACGATATTGTAGCTGTTAAACACTATAGGCCTACATGTAAATCATTATTTGCAGTATTCGGTATATCTAAAACAGTTGAGTTTTAAGTATATTTCTGTGTAATTGATAAAATATAAAGGTGTGTATTGAATGGATTGTTTTATTAAACCATCGAATCAATTTCCTTTGTCGAAATAAACCGCATTTCTCCACACAGCCAAGTAATTCCAATTATAAGAAAGCGGTTACAATAAAATTAAAGACGCATGGTTTCGCTTATGTGCCTGCAAGTTGGGTTCTGCGTAACAGCGCTCAAAGTTCATGCACCTCTCATCCTAGTGACACGTTAAGCGGCGATGGTTCATTATTCCTATCATACGCCCATGCACGAACAAAACATATTTAAATATGGCCCGGAAACCATAGGCGTTAGTTTCCGTAACCTACGAAAAATATCCCCGGTTCGTATTTTATTACATACACGGTTTTATATGTAGTCTATTTCTCGTAATGTTATTCTTCTTAATAACTGGCAGATTAAATGTCATTTTTTTCGCATTATAACCGACTATTGTGGTTTATATATAACGCGATATTTTGCATGACTTCACCGTTCATTCGTTTATGTATTACGTTTCAGGTGTGTTTATGTTACTATCGCTTCGTCCCATAAACGGCCGTTGTAATCTGGCTAAGCCTGAGATCTGATTGCTTAACTTCTTTATTCGAATGCAAAATAGACAATCTCACATCTCCTCACGAATAAACATGTCGTTGAGAAGGCCCTAAATGTTCTCACTGCAATACACAAGACTCAAAAGAATCATAATGAAATTAGAAACAAGAATAAGGTCAGATGAGACTTCAAATAGGGGCTCTTCAAAATTATAGTTGTGAAACTTTATTATTTCAAAGTGACAGAAGACACGTTTAGCTTTCCTTGTCGCCGGCGAATCAAGTTACAGATCAAAATCTGTTAATTGCTGTGACAAGTGATTTAAAAAGAAAACACAGTTAATCAGCCTTGATGTGTGTCCATTTGACGAACTGGAGGAGATTGTGTGAGGGTGCTATTTGGAAGGTCAGATTACCTCAAATCCCATTTTTTTTTCGACTGCGCTGACAAGAATTTATTTTGGGATTTTGGAAAGGAGGCGCAAATACATAATTCAGGTTTTATCATTCACTTCCTACTTGGAATTTCATGCCTTTAGGTTTTATTACAGCCAAAGGGAGAATGACGATGAACATTTCAAGATTGATGTGATTTGCTTATTTTATTTGAAATCGATCATGAAGGATATCCTACCAAGTCTACTTTTAGTCTTACACGAAAGAAGTTATGTACGCCTCGGTTTATCATGTTTCACAAATCTCAACACAGTGTGTATACATGTGATACATTTAACTTGCGCGACTGCGGCTGTTAGAAAATGTAACTGAAAACGTCTGAAGTATCCTATTTGAATGCTAAATGGAAAATCTTGGTTATTATAAAGCAGATGTGTCGAATATAGTAGCCCTATAGTTCTTTACGGTTCATAATGATTTTCTTTATCTTAAATTATACAAAGAACGCCCTTTCAATTAAAATATTTCTGGTTGCCTGTATAAACCGTTTTATGTCTAAAGAATTTATTTCATATAAAAGCTTATTTGTATTTTAATATAGAATCAGATGTGTTACTTTAACAGATTACTGTATGTACAAGTTTAATTGTACTCTTGGGAAAACTGGAATATAACACTAAAACTATTAAAAGTGTTAACCAGCGTAAGGTGTGATTTCATGATCGGAAAGGGATTTGAACTGGTTCTTATACCGACAGCCGTTTTAATAACCATTCATGATGTAGTAAAGCATTTTAATAAAATTATGTCGCACGTTACGGTGTAACATTCTGTGTATGCTGTATAGTTAGTTTCATCTTATTTTCCGAACTGATATAGGTAGATTTTCCCGCCTTTTCATTTCACTGTTACGCCAAGGTACAGAAGTTGAAACTAATTCAAGCAGGCCAATAAAATACGCTAACATCAAAATGTGTACTTCGTAATCATTGTAACGCTAGCATTTTGTGCAGCGTTCTTAATTTACTGATCCATTTACTGTTTAATCAATTACAGGGAATGGAATAGGTGTGAAGGACTGTAAAACAAAACGAAAAGCAAAGGTGATGCACGAACGGAAGTTTTCACGGTTTTAAATTATGAAATGAAGACAATGTACAGTTATTGAGCTTTTTATTTATTTTTCCTAATGGCATGCTTACAGCCCCCAACGACAAGAAAGGTGCTTAACACTTGATCGTCCGAAGCTACCGCTGTAGTGGAGACGCCTGCCCCGCATGTCCCCGCTAATTTCTTGGGGGGCGGTGGGGGGGTCACCCGGCCTGCCGGAGGTGTTAAGGAGAAGGCAGGGCTTTAAAAACGAGCCCATAAAGGGAGAATTTGTGGGTAAATTGTGCAGCACCCGGGAGCCATGGGCTATAATTGATTGGGAAGGTCAGAGCGCCCGGTGTCAAATGGCTTTCTCGCTGCAGTCTCTACATTGCTTTGGTAAATATTATGCTGCTCGTCCTGGGGGGTTCCCGGCTCTTTTATTTGCGAATCTAGATATTCCACTGTTACTTACTCACTTCTGTCCGCAGTGACATCTTCATGGTTTCTTTTGTAAGTTCTTGATGAAATTAAACATTTCCCCCCCTCAAAACGAATACCACTGGGGCACAATAATTCATCATCTTAAATAGCGCAGAGACGGATGGTTATTGTAACCTTTCTGCCCGGATTTATTGCGATAATAATAATAATAATAATAATAATAATAATAATAATAATAAATTGTTGTTGCTGCTGCATCGACTATGCAAACAGTGGCATTGGCAATTAACAGCATAGTTAGCGATATTTCTAGTTATGTAAGATTCTAGAAAACGCCTTTTTCCTAGACGTATTGAACTTTGCTCTCTGTTTCTCTCACTTTTCTTACACGGCTACGTTCCCTGTTTGTATTGATGTTATGGTATAGGTGTCTTTTGCAATGAGAATTACTCTGGGCGACATTATCACTGTCTTACACCAGAGTGGCTAGGTAACAAGAAGAACATCGATTCGGTATTTTGGTCGATCAATAATGCAGTAAGTTAACTGCAGGACTAAATTAAAATGCAAGGGGGGTTAACGTTGCCAGCTGTCCTACTACCGGAGGTGCTTATCCACCTGGGACGAATGATAGTTTTCCAGCTGAGCCGTTTCAAGCCACGTGTACTGCTTCTGTGTAATAATACGGCCTTTCTGTGGCATTCGTAAAACAGGATTGCTCATTTCTACAAACCGGACGGACACGTGCGAAGGGGCTGGTAATATTTAACAAAATGGCGCAGTGAAATTGAAAATACTTCGTTATGTACATTTGGTGGTACGTTAGTAGCGCGTGGACGTTTTAAGCCGTCTGACAGCAGATGTTTAATGGTATGAGAACTGGCGCTCGTTTGTACGGGTTTCGGCAAGCGGCTTGTGCATATCTGTCAGCACGATGTTTGTGCTTGCGGTGGAAATGGAGAATGAAAACGTGCCGGTCCCACTCGATTTTAAGTGGGCCAGACCAGCTCCATCATTCTCTCTCTTTTATTTATGCCGACCCTATAATGTTTGAGTACCATTTAGTTACACTGTAATACATTGATGTTATGTGCATTAGGGAAAAGAGCTCGCCCCGATCCCCTCTTCACCCCCATTACATCTGACAGATAGATTGTAACTGTGTGGACGTTTTACCTACCAAAGACAGGCTCAGACAACACAGGCTCAGCCCCTTACGCACTGGTCCCTCCCTGATCTGACGCGCGCACTTACGGTCCACGGATATTTGGCGAATGCTATGAATGGTTAATTGAATTAAGTGCTTAATCTTGCTTTGATTTTATATGGCTGTGATTTACATGCCGGATTTGTTTCCCGTAACAATCCCGCGAAGTGGTGCAGGTCCTATCACAGAACAGGAGATTCTGCAAAGGTCATTGGAATTCTGAATACGGATTATGGCACACTTATTTATGACTCCCAAAGTAGGCTATCTGTTTGTCATCACTTTCGAATCTCTTTTATGAAATATAATGACGGAAGGACTCGTAAAGTTTGCCTTCTAAAGTCTGTCACGCCCCCTGTGTCCAAGCTGAATGGCAGAATACAGACACTATTGCTTTTCAAACACCGGTTTTTGCAACTGTCACGGCGGACATTTGCTACGATCGCTGTACATATGGCTATGGTCGGAGTACGAAATCAATTCCAGTCATTGTCAGCTTCTTGATGAACAAAGGTCAGAGAAAACCCACAGTTTTATTCTAAAGTATCGTTGATTGAAAAATTTGGACTGATGTCACAATGGTTTAACCAAAAAGGGAGTTTCGTCTCCATACTGAGTTCTGCTGTTACCGTTCTCCTCATTGCCAGCAAGAAAGTGCACATTTGAAATCTTTGTAATTTTAAATGAAATGTGTACCCCCTGCTTTTGTCAAATGTGACGTTATCCAGCGAGAGAACCCATCCCCCAATCCGAAAAGGGAGTCATTCACTGTGGTACCAAGATCAACTCAGGTGCTTTTTGTGTATAGACAGCTGTATCTGCGTGTAGAATTAGATCGCACCACTAACATGCAAGAGAGAACAAGTGTCAGGCACGTGAGACGTGGTGAAACAGGCTGCTGAGCAGGCCGTGACCCAGCGCCCAGGCAGCCACAGCCACTGTCAATAACCATTAGACTTTAGGGGCTAGCTCAGCGCTGCCCCCTAACTGTTGTGTTGTTGATCACGACCATGCTGCTCCCCATTAAATCACTCTCTGCAGGCTACCAGGAACTCTCCACAGTCAGTGCCCAATGATATTCTTACTGTTCAGCCTTCTCTCTGAAGGCCTCACCCAGGCCCTCCGTTTTAAGTGAAAACCATTTCCACTGTTTGCATACAAATTACCAAAGCGATCAATAAATATTCAGGCATGAATTATGCGACTGGCGAGGGCCTCGGGGTCAGAGGAAATATTTCAGGATGGCGCTGCGGCAGCCGCACATCGATAAGCGGCCCCGACAGAGAACTCCCCCTCCCTGGTCCGTCTGCACACTTTCACTGTCGGTGTCCTGTATAATAATGTATTGAACAGCGCCCTCCAGAGTTAGACCACTGCTCCTCACCGGTGGACTAAGACTGAACAATGTCAGTTGCTTGTTTAGATTATTGTTTAATTATTCAAATGATAAACAGTCACAGAAGTCGGATCAGACCCATCTAACCCCAACAGTCTCCTCCCTTCGCTAATGAAATGACTTGCTGAGCGGAGTGGATTAGAAAAAGCAGTTGAGTATATAATCATGAATATATACACATTATTCTGTATTGGAAAAGTGTCTGCACAATTCCCCCGGCCCCTTTAATCCTTCTTACCAGCAGAGCAGGGGTCCCCATATGAAAATTTAGAAAAGCAAAATCGGTAATGCTTTTAAGCATCAAACAATAAATCCTGGGGTTATTTTCCGCCATGTTTTTAATTAAATATTTTGAAAAGAAACCCCCTGTGATTGATTTGCCTTCGTTATTGATCTAGCATCGATCCCTTCTGATGCTGTGCTGGCTAAACAGCTGCAGCCAGGAAAGAGAAAAGCTCCATAATAGAATAATGAAACCAGTACCCCCCCCCCCCCCCCCCCCCCCAGTCTTTGGTATGTGCGTGTGCAGTGGTCTCTCTCTAGTTTCAGGGCTACTGGAGGATGCTGCTCTTTGTTGGTTTGCCTTTCATGTCTTAACTGGTAAGTGTGAACTAGTAAGATGATTATAGCGTTCATATAAAAGGCAGCATGGCGGTTCACACTTCAAGGGTTGGTGGTTCGAAACCTACCCATAATCCTTGTGAAGTTCATGCGTTCTTCTCACGTTGCATGGGTTTTCTCCAAGTGCATGTATGTATTCCAGCATGTACCCCAGCCTTGTGCTGCCTTGGATAGGTTTTATGGCCCCCCAAACCCTGACTAGCATAAGTGGTTAGAAGATGAATGGATGAATATTGCATCATTAGGCCACGTTTTCCCTACTTTCTGCCTGCCCGTGGGTGAGTTGATGGTATGTACCTCCTGGTATGTAATAATGTGTAGTATTATAATCTCCCAGATAAATGGCCTATAAATGTCTTCTGAGGACATCTCACAAATTAGAATTGCACATAAACAAAATTTTGAGTTGAACTTGTGCACGTTCTGTATATACACATACGTTTGGGACTTATATTTTGCCATAGTATTTTGAGGGATGTGGGAAAAGCTTGTGTCATGTAATGGGGGCTTAGTGGAAAGTAGAGTTGCTTAGTCTGGGGCCCCCTAATTGGCTAGAGGAATTCCATTTATATGAAGTTCTCTGATTGGTGTGGAGCAGTCAGTTTTATCTGAAGCCCTCCCCATGACGTGGAGCACTCTATTTTATATGAAGCACTCTGACTGGGAAGAAGAATTCCATTTTATAAGAAGCATTCAGATTGCTTTGGGGCAGTCCATTTTATATGAAGCTTTCTAATTGCTGTGGAACACTCAGTTTTATATGATGTCCTCTGGTTGGTGTGGGGAATTCCATTTTATATGAAGCTCTCTGATTGGTGTAGAGCACTCAATTTTACATGAAATCCTCTGATTGGCATGGGATATTCCATTTTATATAAAGCCCTCTGATTGGCGTGGGGCATTCCATTTTATATAAAGCCCTCTGATTGGGGTGGAGCGTTCAATTTTATATAAAGCCCTCTGATTGGCGTGGGGCATTCCATTTTATATAAAGCCCTCTGATTGGCCTTGAGCATTCCATTTTATATGAAGTCCTCTGATTGGCGTGGGGCATTCCATTTTATATAAAGCCCTCTGATTGGCCTGGAGCATTCCATTTTATATGAAGTCCTCTGATTGGCGTGGGGTACTGCCTTATTTATGAAGCACTCTGATAAGCTCAAGAACTCCATGTTTATCTAAAGCCCTGATCCCCTCCTCTGTACCCAAGTGCAGCACAGTGCACTGGGTACCTTGGGGAATTCAGATTCCTATCAAGGGTTTATCAGTCCCATCTTAGAACAGCATTGATCTCTGCTGAGAATCTAATCCCAGCTATGAAGTTCAATAACAACTCCATTACCCATTAGCCTCTGATTGGAGGGCTGTAATGCCAAGATCAGTAGCAGGCAGCCTGACCTGCCAACACTGATTTGCACTGTGAAATAACTTGTTTTATTTGTGTATTTGTTTATTTATTTTAAAAATAGTCCTCTCAGTAATTGAACATTTTTATTTCTCTTTCTTCCTCTGGCCCAACTTCATCAAATCTGCTATTGATCTGCTGCCTGTTCGTTAGAGGTTATTTACACTGTGAGATGCTCGTTTTCTTCCTGTGTGTGTGTGTGTGTGTGTGTGTTTCCATAACCCTCCCCCTCTTTATCTTGTTTCAGATGCGTACAAGCCCAGAATTCTTAGGGGCAAACAGCTGATCCAGAAATCAATGCCCTCTTTCCCCCCCACTCTCAGCCAGGAGAAATGACCCCCTTCACAGCCAGTTAGCCTAAAGTAATAGATACATCGAGCTCATCCTTGCAGAGCAGACAGCTCATTTACAGTTAGTATTTGTCCCCCCATCCAGCACAGATTACCCAGGTTAAATAAATGAAACAGACTGTTTTGCTCAGCTAGCACAGGCCGGCGCTGAAATGGATGAGACCATTTCCTTTAATGCATACACGAGCCTAACACGGATTCCCCCGCGCTGGGTCCATAGGTTAATGAAATTCTCATTTTGCCCGGTCATTTGTTTTGTTTTCCTGCAAAGTTCTGATAAGTAACTAACCAATGAAGCTTGTAATTACAATCTTACAGAAACCGTCCCGATCTGTATATAAATCTCGCCATCCAATTACAAGATGTAATAATTTTGCACTCAAGCTGGTAATGAGGTCTAATGCTCGAGCATGTGATAATCCCCCCTGGATGCCGGCTTGATCAGATGTTGGCTTTGTAATTAGACTGGCAGAAAATCATTATTTCATGTTCAAATAGAAAATGAGGTTGGTGGGAAGTAAATTTCTCTACGCTCTGTGAAGCGTAGACAAGAATTTAATGATTTAATTACAGTTGTAAGCTCTTTGGATGAGACTTAAATTGAGCTGAGATTTTTTTTTTGTTGAACAGTGGCACATTAAGAACAGGGGACATTAAAGCTTCTGACAAGAGTTTACAATGATAGGGCTGCTCGATGTTTTAGATACGGAGAAATTCCTGCACTTCTTATCCTGTCGATGATTTTTCAGCTGCTGTTTCAGCGCAGAATTGACTGGTTTCTCTAAACGTGACCCTTTTTTAACTGAAAGCCTTCCTGCTCAGAGAGCTTCTTTTATGCAGCGTGTGACATTAATGTCTGTGACCTTAAAAAAAAAGTATAACCCTCGGCAGTGGGGTTAGGGTTAGATTAGTGCATCTGTGGTATCCGCTCAGTGGTCAGAGGACGTTATAGAGCTAACCTCTTGTTATGCTGGCTGGAGTGTTGGGGTAATTAAAGTATTTGGATTAATTAATATTTAATCAAGTAGCTCCAGGTGCTTAGTCACTTGTGTTGGGGGTTAAGAAGCAGACAGTGGAAAGCGAAGGTCAGATGTATCCATGTAGCCGGAGGGATTTGGCCAACCTTCGTCTGAAGGGGGGAATCAAAGGGGGGGCAGCTCATCGTCACGCGTCCCTCACTAAGCACCCTGCAAGCAGAGTCCCACTCGATGGCTTCCTCATGTCATATCCTGTGACAGTGGGGGGGTGCGGGGGGGGGGCAGATATCTCGCCGTGCATGAGATGCATGGATTTAAGAAATGTCACTCAGTGTGAGTTTTTTCTCCCCCCTGTCTTACTTAGCATTGCAAAACTCCCTTTCTCTGCCTGTCCCTGGAAGAGCTGGCGCAGGACGACCTTTATGAGGCCGATCGGACCCGAGATGGATCTGTCGGCTTATTGGACAGTGAAAGGCCGGTCTCCAGGTGACAACCGGGGCATGGTTACCCCCCCCCCCCCCCCGTTCATGAATATTTAGAAGATGCTAATGAGTCTTTTTGCATCGTAGCATGCAAATGGGCGAGTCCCAGCCGGGTGGACATGTGACACACGTCCCGGGTACTCCCCCCCGACGCACGGACACAGCACATGTCACCTGCTCTTTCAAGATGAATGTTCCGCCTGACGGCGGTGGCCGATCTCCCTGTAATGGTATGAAAGCTTCCCGTTGCTGTTTAGAGATCAATCTGTGGTCCAGTTCTTCTGCCAGAGATGATGCTGTAGAATTATTCCGGTTTAATTACCTCTGTAGTGCTTTTTAACCAACACCAATGGGGTAAAGCGAGGAGAAGGTGTTCAGATGTCAGCACATTCAAGTGTCAGCAACTGGACCTAGAATAAGTTTTGATGGCACCCAATCCCCCAGTTCTGGTTCAGTGAGATCCCAGTTTCTGGCTTCATGGGGCCGATGACTTTTGGAAGTGGATTGGAAGCTGAATCCACAGCAGCCTGGAGGCATGGTTCTTCTTCCTAAACACATGGGGTACACATCAGTCACATCGCTGTGCACGTTTTGTTATGTTTGCCTTAAAAGAAATACAAGCTATTTGTGACTGTCAGCCAGACCCCTGTTTAGCCGTTAAATGGGGATGATATGTGGCTCTGCGGGTTAGAATTCTGTGTCTGCGTTTGGGGGGTCGCTGGTTCAAATCCCAGTGTTGGTTGAGTGATTTCACAGTCAGACCCTTAAGCCCAGTTGGGCCAGGGACTGCCTGACTCTGTTTTCTCAATTATCCGTCAGTTTGGATAAAAGCATCTCTCAAAATAAATATAAATACATTTATTTGACTAATTCTTGTTTGAAAACGTGAGACAGATGGCATAGAGAAACATCTGGTTGTGATAAGGAGCCCATTGTGAAAACTGTAACGTCTGCGAGTCACTTTTTGGGTGGCAGTGATGAGTGGCCTGTTTGGGAGGTGGAGCAGGTCAGGATACCTGCAGGACGACGGCCGGAATCGACTTGGCAGGAATTTCCCCGACTTTCTTAAGACTGCAGTTCACGCTTCGGCTTACGCATGTGTGTGAGAGTGAGAGTGATCGGGCATGGGAAGGGTCGCTTTACATCCAAACGCAATCCAAAGTCCTCCCATAAATCTCCTGAAGAGGACTGGGTGCCGGCTGCAAAGCACACCTGCAAGACTTATGTAAGTCTTATTAAACCATAAATTGTTAACATCAGCCCGAGCCAGGCCTGATCCTCAGCGGGATGAATCTTAACGCACGCTTAGTTCGCCGCACAGCAGAAGTGAGATAAGAAAGGCAAACTAAAGGAGTGATACAACCTTGTAATTGTGACAGGCAGCTGGTAATTCACCTGATTGTATTGTGATTGGCATTGTAATTCTAATTATTTAACGCTTTCTCCAGCTGTTTCGGAATAGCGGGGATGAGCACATCCTTGTTCCTCACACCCTCCTGGACCAGAGATGGGCTCCTGTCTGGAGATCTGCAGGTCTGGGGGGGGTGGGGGGGGGTGGCGTTCCTTGCTGTTCTCTGCCATGGATGCACAGACACTCATATTCTCCTGTCAGCCAGGGAGGGCCCCACTGAATTAAACATCAAAGCGAATCAGTGCGGCGCATGTAATCATGATAAATAATGCTTTTTTTTTTTTTTTTGCCTTCGCTGAAATTTTCACATGAACACTGCAGGTCAAAAGATCTGCCATGAATTTTGGGAATCTGATCCTTTCAGTTTGGAAGCATACTTGTGACTTGCGAAGGGGTTTTAAACGTGGTGCTTTTCCTTTCTGACGGCATACCGGAGTCATTTCTTTGGTTTTCATACCTGGCATTTGCCGAAGCGTCGTCATGGTGGCAGTCGTGCTGGCGGGGACCGTGCAGACCGGCGTAAGCTGGCCTCCGTTTGCTGCGGACAGCAGCATGGCTGAAGGGACGTTAGGGACCTGTTAAACTGACATAGCTGGCATGCGGGCAGGGGCAGCTTGGCGGCTCTTCCCTTCCTCGTTCTGAGCCGCAGATCTCCGCGTCATCAGGGTGTCACGTGCCCTTTTACCGGATGTGCTTTCCCATCACATCGCTGTGCCTTCCATTGTTTTTGTTTGTGGAGGGTGACGATGCATAGGGGTCGTGTGAGGAGGCAGTTTGTGTGCTGAGAGTACAGGCCTGGGCATCTCCATCATGTGATGTCATGTGGTCCTGGGCTTGGCTGACGAGTGGAGTGTATCCTGGTATGTATAACCCCACAGTCACATGCTTTGTGTTGTGAAGCAGAGAGCCGTCCCTAGCGGTGCTCTGGGACTGATACCCAATGATCGAGTTCAATGAGGGGAAAATGGTGTCCTATTTAAAGGCTGTGTGTGTAAAGGTTAAATTTACACCAGTGACCCCCCTCCCCTCAAAAGACTCAGACACCGCATGGAATGACCTATGCTGGTGGTAATGGCCACCCAACATCCTTTTAAACTGGAGGGAACTGCCCGCCCCCTTTGTCTGTTCCTCCCCGATGGAGAGATCTGTCTTTTTCCAATCTCCTGCCCAGATAATCAGCGCTGATCCAAACACCTGCGCTTCCACTGCGCTGACCCGCCTCCCAAATGAGTGCAATTAATGACGGTTACCCCGTGCGTGACACTGTACAGACGAAAACAAATAGGCTGCTATCAGAGGGGGCTGTCGCTTTGTCTGCTGCTAAATATGTAATGATTGCGGCTGAAACCAGATCTGGAAGGTCTCTTGCTGCTATCGGGGCCATTTATTTGTGTTTTCCCTGCTTCCTCTGAGTTAAATGGAAGCAAACCACTAAGCAGATATCACTGGATGGACTTTGATACAGCAGAAATATGTCGATTTCGGGTGACATTTGTCACATTCCATTGCTCAAGATAGGAGTTAAACGTGGGGATTGGGTTTTAATTACACCTCGAATGACAGGCTCTCCTATTAAGCATTGCGTGCTATTATTATGAGAGGGTGTAAGTGGATTTGCAAAGTGCAGCCCCTTATGTATGACATGATAACAATTAGCAAGTTAATAGTGCATTTAAAGGGGTTCCTTTGGTCATATTTTGGTTCTTGGGATTGGCTGTTCGTTTGTCCAGTAACCCTGTGTTGGTACCACATTCACACTACTTTCATCATGGTGTACCTGGCAGACTCGGACATTCCCTTTGGTTTCCAATGAGGTTGTCGGATATATTACTGCATTAACTAAACAAAAGGCAGTCGTGCACACAGTTGGATCCTGCCGGACAATGTGCCCTTTGATACGACATCTGGGGCCGCACCAGGATGTCTCAGCGTCTAGAGGTCAAAGGAACATGTCCCATTTCTGATGTAGACCCCTAGGAATGACCCCAAAGACACTAAAGGCTGATTAATAGTTTTGTATATAATCACTCATCTCCACAGAAATGTAACCACACCTTGCGACAACGCAGACGTACCAGCTGTGATTGGTCCGTTTGGAAGCATGGCACTTCCTCCTACACAAATGATTTGATGTTCTTTGTTTCCAGCTAAGGGGATTTTAGTGTGGGCCGAGTATTCTGTGGCTATTTTCAAGCCTGCTATTTGTAGTTGTCCGTGCTGGGGCTGCACAACTTTGGAACATTTCAGATATCGCAATGTGATTTTCTTCTGATAAATATTGCGATATTTAGAAAGCAAAAAAGGAGTGAAAAATAAATCTCTCACAAACCCGTCTATGAGTGATTTAAACAGCACGGATGAAAGTGATTATGATCGCAAGTACAGAGCTCATGCAAAAGCAGAGGCGGTAAACTTTAAACTGGATTCTAAACGTAAATTAGATAACCTTGAATAGGAACAAGCATTAAAACTGAAAAGCTTGCTAAGGATTGTTTCCTACAACGGAGTATAAATGTGTTAGCAGAACTTAAACCCACCGCGCTCAGCTAAGTAGCATTTTGGTGGCATAATTACAGAGTGACATAGACACACCAGCTCACAAACATGAATGTTCGCAATGACGCAGGCCACTTGCGTAGGTTATGGCGTAAGCTCTGCGCAGGCTCGACGCAGAGGTATAAATCAGCCTTAAGTCTATAAACCGCCAGCACCCCTCTCTCTCACTTTTACACCACTCCCTACTTCTTCCTGTCTGCACACATATTAGCATAAAGACATTAAAATATGAATAGGAATTCATCCTGGCTTTCCTCTTGATACAAATTAATATATATATATATTTTTCGGCTGTGCTTTTCAGATAGCGTTTAGTACTCCATGGTTTATGGCTATCAATATTAATATGCTATTTTATTTGGGATGGGGGAGGGCTGAGATGCAGCTGTATACAGAATGCCATTAAGGGTGACGATACATTCGCTGCCACGGGCTTGCTTGAGTGGCTGCTTTTTCCTGCTGTTCAGATCTGTAAAATTCAATCTGTATACAGAGCCGAGTTATTTTTTGAGAAACAGCAGATAGATAGAGCTGAGTGGCCGCTGTCTAAAATATTTAGAATGTTTTGCTTTTCAGTTTGTTTGTTTTTGTTTTTTTTTTTTGTCTCTCTCACTCCACCCCACCCTTTCTGTTCTGCTGGGAGTTTACTGTCACAGTATTTGAGCTCCATTATGCGCCATGTCAGCTGCTGGTGGTGGATAGCTGCTATTATTATCTAGGTGTATGAAATCAGTATTGACACGTGGAACGTTGTGAAGGCAGGTGAGTAGCTGGCAGCAGTCGGGTATGAATGGGGTCGAGAAGGAATGCATTGGGGGGGGGGGGGATTTAGGGGGGGGGGGGGGGTGCTACAGGATGCTGTTTCCCACGTGGGTCCAGTCTGCCTCTGCTAATGGGAGAACTGGCTGAGCTGAGACACAGTGAGTGGTGCCCTGACCTCCTGACAATATTCTCACTTAACAGGCCTTTCTGGAACAATCTCTACCGAAACCGAGGTGTGTGTTGCTGTGCTGTGAGAGTTCATGCCCAGATGTGCCTCGTGTCTTTGGGGGGCATCTGCACAGAAGTGTTCTGCCTCCCCCCCCTTCACTATTTAATACAGCATGCAGATTTAAATTTGCACTTAATCACCCGAGTGATGACAGAACTTGATTAAATCAACAATGACAGTAGCTCGTTATACAACACACACAAACTACGACCACGATCGCAAAGACGGGCCTGCTTCAGTGTTAGGCTATGAGATGCTCGAGCTCGGCGGGCCTGGTTCTGGGCCCTAAAGCCCATGAATTTCCTATCACCCAGGTCCATAACCACCAATAATGGCTGCATTAAAGACCACTGTATTTCTTTTTATTCATTTTATTTATTTTTCATTTCTCCAGGTGAATGTATGTGGATAATGCACAAACCAAGTGCATTTGCATACAAATTGAAGTCACCCCCTCCCCTCCTTAATCACCTCGGTAACGGGACTCAAACGGAAACACTGGCTCTTTAAATACATTTGGTGACATTTTTACTATGCATTACCGTGATAGGGCAGGCGGAATATAATGTAGCAGTGATTACTTTTCCATTGGAAGCGCAAACGGTTTCATTTTTCCTGTCACCTCAAATAAGTGTTTAAGAGGGTTTGCGGGCTATTGTGTAATCTCCGTATGCTCAGTACCCGGCAAACGCTGATGGCCATATTAAATAACCATTAGATCGCTGTGACATGTGCCTCTTCTCAATATATTCTGTGATTTAAAATGAAAGCCGTGCGCCCGCGTTCTCATGAAGTCCTTCAGCGCTCCCCATTTTTCCTCTAACAAAATGCATTACAACAGTAATTTGGTGAGTGTTAAGATAACTGCCGCTAACAAGCACTTAATTAAAATCTACAATAAATAGTCGGCTGCCGCCTTATCTTGCCTCCAGAGCGGCGGCGCTAGGCGCCTCGGATGCTCTGCCCTGCTGCTCCAGCGCTTGTTTGCAGATTAATTGCTTTTCTGTCTGGCAAAAGCTGCTTCTCCTGCAGCCAGATCGTAAATAGCCTGATAGGGACTTTATCAATCAACCTCTTGCCTGGCTGATTCCTCTCATTCTGCCGTGTTTGATGCGCTCAATGAAGGGAATGAGTAATGGAGATGGCTTCGGAAGGGGGTCCTTATCAACCGTGCAAGTTTGCCAGTAAATTCTGGGGTAAAAGGGGATCTGGTGGTTTCAGAGGCTGTATCTGTCTGCCGGTGCTTATGGATGACTGTTGTGTCTGGCTGCGTTTGGTTTTGCGGGCGGCCGGGAGCGACACTATTTACAGACGCGTAAAAGTTCCGCTGAACTGCCGACCTCGTGTTTACCGTAGTAAAAACGAAAGGTGGCCGATGTCCTGGGATTACTTTTTACAATAACTACAAACATCTGGCTGTACCTGCATCCTCCCAGTGTTCAGGGTTTTGTCCTTGAGAATGTGACCTGTGAAAGGAAAAGGTGAAATGCATAAAGGCAGCTGGTCTTGGGGGCTTCCTGCGTAAAACATTATGTTATTTGCCCAGGAATGGAAAACCCCAGAAAGAGGCTCAACCATTTCTGCAGTTTGTTGCATGTGCTTTGTAGTCCGGCCTAATGTTTCAGTTCTCATATATGTCAGTTTTTTCAATTTGTGTATTTTTATGTTAGCACACCTGGTTGAAGACGAAAGAAGCTCAGATCATTAATTGGCAGCATTGATAATGAGATTTCCCGAATGATAGTGTCGACTTCCAGTGGTTGTTCCATGGTTGTTGTTGCCACTTAATATTACAGTTGTTTCGTTTCGGAAAATGTTCTGGTGAGTGTACACCAGAAAGAGCCATTCATGGTGAACGCTGTCTCTCGTTACCAGTGTCCAAAAAGCTTCTGTGAGGTCCGTAATCTAGCCCCACTGGTGCTGTGACTCACAGGTGCTCAGTCAAACAATTCATAGCTCCACGTGACGAATGCTTTTTTTAAGTGAACCAATCAGCCGTAGACACACGTTGTGTCAATGCAGTGTTACGGCCACTTGGAAAAGAAAAACAGTTTGGATGAGGCCTGAAGCTGAACTGGAACGGAGGAGCCAGCATCCAAAGGCAGGGTCATCATAAATCATCCTAGAATGTCTTGGAAGCCTGGTCTCCTTTAGGCTTCTGCAAGCTTAGATTTCAGGAATGGTTAGAGAGAGCAAAGAGTGGCCACAGCTTGCTAGATATCCGATGTCTTATTTTCTTTTATTGTACTTCTTTTGCCAGTTATCATTGTGACGTGTCGTACTTCAGAGATGATTACTGTTATTACTGCTACACCCAGCCCTAATTTCCTAAAAGAGATACGACCGGTTACACCTAAATGGGGAAAATGTAAAGCCCTTATTAACAATGGGAACAAAATGATCTCAAGAGATTGTTATCAGAATAAAAATGTCCATCCAGTAACGAGGCTGAATGTTCCTGCTCGATGCTTGTGAGTGGGGTGGTCTTGAACAAGTGTTTATAAACTCTCCTTGTCTGACTCTAGCCCCCCCACATCTCTCTGAGGAGGCATATCCCATCTGTGATTTGTGTAGGCATGTTTCCTAATAAATCCAGTGGGTCTACCCACACTGTTTCGGCACAGCATATATTTTTCCATGAATAATTTGCTCCTCATTGATTTCCAATATGTTTGAAAATATGTAGTCTTCCCTCTGGGTCTTGAATATATCAGGTGCTTATTTTCCGATGAAAGTTTTGACAGGCAGAACCATATCTTGCGATCGCTTGTGATGCTTTTTATTTATATGTGCTGTGAGGCCCATTCATAAGCTGATAAGGCCGTGTAATGTGTTGGGTCCTGGAAGGAGAACCTGCCGGCTGGCCTAGTGTAAATCCCAGTGTGCAAAGGAGCCTGGAAAAATAAGCAAAGAGTATAGGGACCTCCGGGACTTTGACCTTCCCTGACAGCTCTACAGGGGTCAAGGGTCATGGGCCGAAACCAATACAGTCAATAACACCTGCCTGATTATTTTCTTTCGCTACCAAAAAATGAAAGTCAAGTCTAGCTTTTCCTCCCCCCTGAGTTTAATTGCAGTTGTCAGTTGAGCTGGAAGTTGTTGTGGCCACACAGCTTATTAGAAGCACTAATTGCATGAGTCAAAGCACCTACTAACAGTGCAGAATAAGAATGAGAGTATTACATGAAGCCTCGGAGACTCCCGATTGATTTTTAGCCTACAATTAACAGTGTCCCACCTTCCTTCCTCATTGCCGTGTTGTATAGAAACCCCCCCCCCCCACACACACACACACACATAGCCCCTTCTCACAGCACCAACACATTCATCACTGTCAGTGGAGTGTGGTTGCCACTTTGGGAAAGTCGGTCATAAAACTGTTTGGTCACCTGTGAACAAGTAGTTATAGTAAGTGGACTTATGCGACCATTTTCATTGTTGTATTTAAGCCTCATTTGCGTTCCCACTGAAAGCCCGCCAGTGAAAGGCTGTTCTGTCGTATATGCGAGCTCTCAGCTCTCCTTTATCATATTTTTTTTTGTTGTTGGCTTATGACTGGCATGGGAACTCCAGACTTCTTATATTTCCAGCGTGGCACGGAGTTCTGGTGTGGGCCTGTGAGGCACAGTGGAATGTTCCTGTCCGGGTTGGGAATGACTCTTTTGTTGGATAGAGTATCGCCCTCCCGACACCACAGGGCCGTTCATTCAGGCCTGGGTCACACAAGTAACCAGATATACTCAGGAGCTCGATCTGAAGAGGCGGCCATGTTCACGTTCATGGGCCTGCAATCACCATAGATACGTAACTAAATACATAGAAACACTTGTATGGTTTGTATATGCTCACAGAGGACGTCTTGAAATAATGGTATCAAGATAATATACACAAAGTACATAATGTGAGAAGGTAAAAGAGAGCTTCTCTGGGAATTTCAGCAGAGTCACTTGCTGCGTTTCTTGCTGTGTTTCTTTAGAAAGCTCTGAGGGTACCTTGTGCTACATGATGTTCTTCTTGTTTTCTTAAAGAAGTACTTTGCTTTAAAGAAGGATGCATTGGTTGATCAAAAGTAACAAAAGGTGGTTTCCCAGGGATTCCAAGGCTTTGCTGTCCTTTGTACAAGTACAATGAAATACATGCTTGTGATGAAAATGTAGAACAATAAATAGCCACCACAAAGACGAAGACACAGATAATATACAAAGGCAATAAACAATGTATGTATCATGCACAATAATGTACAAGGAGTTGCGTGTAAACAGCACTGGCCGAGTTTTGTACTTGTGGCCCTTTGCTGTTTCACTTATCGCACCATCGCTGTCGTGCCGCCATGCTCCCCTCGCCCCCGCCTGCCCGTAGGTGAGCCAGGCGCGGTGCTGTGGCAGCGCGGCAATCGTATGCAGGCCTTGCGGTGAGTTTTAATCAGCGGCGTCTCACAGGCAGGTCTCCTTGTTTCATTAAGCTTGGCGGTGGTGGAATCGATCGCTCCCTGTTAATGGCAGATGGTGGCGGGGCCGGGGGGCCACGCTCACCTTTGACCTGCGGCGGGAGGGACCTGCTGCATCTCCGCGCTCCTCTTCAGCAGCTCCCGGGAGCCACCCCCCATTGACCTGCAGCACCTTGTGTTCCTGGGGTGTGAGCAGGGGCGGGGGACCTGCCAACCCGTCCTGATGTTTCCCTCCCAGCTCATCAGGGGCCCCGTGTGGGGCCCGAGTAACGTGAAGTCATTAAGGCTCACTCATGCGAATAAACACTCCATTTTAATCAGGCCCACGGCGGGATTGGGGTGGGAGGGCTCAGCATTAACCCCAGTTCCACACCTCATTGGCTTCTCATCGTCCGGCCATCTGAACACCCCCCCGCCCCCCCCCCCCGTTATTTATCGTTATTGTTACTGTTAAAAAAACAATCATGAAGAAGGGAAATAAACATCGCCGCTAAATGAGCCACTAGGTTAGCACCTACCGAGCTCTGAGAGCTGACCAAAGGGAGGCCAGCGCGTTAGTGGAGGTGAATGGAAACCGCCGCGTCCTGCCAAAAATAGGAGACGCCGTAGGGCGCAGGATGGGCGGCGGGCCGCTGCGTCGGGCGCGATTACACGCCAGTGTGGTAGGGGGAGCCAAGTTGGGGGGGGGGAGAGTTTTGGGTGGTGGCGGGCGGGCTGGGTGCTGGGCCTGGGGGAGGGGTCCGTGAGAGGTGCTATGTGGGCACAAGAGGTGACCCCACAAAGGTGTTAATGGGCTAAGTAAACGCCAGAGGACGAGGGAGCGATCGAGGTCAGGGCTCATTTCCTGAGCTGGGCGGCCATTTTCTCGCGCGGGCTGGGATCGCGGGGGTAGAGATGGCGGTCGGACACAGCGCTCGTTAAATTCTCAGAGAGACTCCTGGGAATAAACTAAGGGGGGGGGGGGGCGGGAGTGTTGGGTTACGGGCTGCATGGAATGTGCGTAAAGTCACAGTGACCCCGCCCTTTACTGCTACCGCGTTTTTCGCCCCCAATAATGCTGTCTGGGAGAGGCTGCGTCGTTTTGAAGTAAAACCCGAGTCGGGAGCCGTTTTAACGATCTGCACTTCAAATAACTTTTAAAGCATCGCTGAACAGGTGTACTTCTGAGCAGGGCACCGTGGGACGCTGCCAGCTGCTGCCTGTAAATCGCCCCCCCTCCAGGAGACCTGCTAACTCACGCTAAAAAGGACCCCCAGCTACCCTCCTCCTCTTAACGTCACTGCTAACTCTCTGAGTGCTGCTCGGAATCGTCGTCATCCGTCTGAGGAACGGCCTGACGCTCCAGCTCAGCTCTGGGGGATTCGCTTGCCGATTTGGTCGCCCACGCCGTTATCTGTATGTTGCGGTGAGCATTAACATCGCCCCCAGGGGTCAGGCTTTGCTGCAGATGGCCCCCGTGACTCTTGCAGAGGGGTTAAGGCACCTTACGTGCAGAAGGTAGCCCTTGGCTCCACCCCCTAGTCTTTGTCTGCCCCCACCCTCCACCCCGGCGGTGCCAAGGGCGGCACTAGTGCGGGTCCCGCTGCCCACTGGGCCTGTTCCCCGGCCTTTTGTCAGCCCACCAAATGTGACAATCAGCGCTTTCCAGAGCCAAGGCGGCCTAATCCTATTAACACCCCCTTCAGCAAGCTGGCAGAAGCAGGGCGGAGCCCGGGGTGGCGGCGGCCAACGAGCAGCGAGGGGCCTGCCCCTATCGCCATGACGTCCGGCCTGGATCTGCCACAATAGGTGTGTAATTTCAGGTTTTTGTTAAGCCAAAATCCAATCACATACATGACTGGTAGATCACAGAAAAACATGACGGGAATAAAAAAAGTGTCGGGTGGGGGAGGGGGGGGGATGTGGCGCAACTCACGTGAGATCAGCTCAGCCTCACGGAGAGCTGCGTAGGTGTGTAGACAGAGTTAAAGAGCTGCCCAGATACGTGGATGTGAAAAACTGCCGGCCTGCTCCTTTCTTAGCTGGGACGGTGCGAATGCACACCAAGAGGGTGTCCTCTTAAACGGCATTTACAGCAGCATCTGAGTGGGAATACTGAGTTCCTAATGGAAGGACATTAGTTTTACAGATAAACACAAAAGTGAAGAATACGATAAATTCTAATTGAGGATTCGTAAAAATAATTGGTTCATAATTAATGCCACGAAACATTTCAGTGTTAGATTCGGCTGAATCAATTATTTATAGTTGTCCTAATTATGAAGGCACCTGATCTGTTCTTTGGCAGTATGTTATGCAAACAAACTGCTGAGGAACGTTTGTGTATGTTTTGTTTTATTAGCAGGGAGGACTCTTAGTGAGCAGGTAGGTTTGAGCATCGTTGTGTGCAAATATCCATCCATCTCCAAACTGCATGTCCTGGTCACGGGAGAAATGAAAGTACCTTAGAAGTTGTGTTCATAATGGATCTTCATTTAATTTCTGCTCTAAAGTGTAACAGTAAGAATGTTGGTGTGAGGTTGCCAACCGTACCCCGTTCACGTTGCATGCGGTGATGTTCGTCTTTAATATGGATGATTGTGCCATGGCTCTGCTGATCCTCCTCTGCATCTCTTCTCCATCCCCATGAGCTGGAAGGTCTCAGGACCAGGATTTACAACTTCCCAATAAGTTTTAAAGTGTTAATCTTCAAAGGCATTTGGTTTCCCTCCTGTATAATAGACCTTAAAGAGGATTCAAATGAAGCACCGCTTGGCTTGTGGTTAATCAGCAAATAAACTCTCATCACATGACCCCCAGAGGTGCGCTCCCATTGGTGAAGGAGTGTTGAGCTACAAGCTTTGGTCACGTGGAACAATGACTTCCCAGATATACACATTCATCCATGTATGAAAAGTGAAATCCTGTGATAAGACTCAAGCTTGATGTAAAGTGACTTTTGATCTTTGTTCCTTAATAGAATATCCTCGTCCTAGGATCTGGTCGAGGTCACATTTATGCTGCAATATGCTAATTGCTGTAGCCATGCTATTGAATTAGCTAAAATTAGCCTGGTGTGGCTAATCTCCACTCATTTACTTTTACTGAAACTAATTGTTGTTAACATATATGGAGGGCTTTGTTTAGTTGTTTATGATGGTTCATCCCGTAGAAGCATTTCAGCCCACTGACCCGGTCTGTAGTTTGTACTGATCCCCTTAGTGTAGGTGTGAGAAAGAGGATCAGATCGCTATTGCTGTTATTAATGAGGTGGACAAATGCTCAAGTTTCAACCCGCGATACCTGGGGATCTGCAGGGTTGATCAGATCAGCTTCTGCGTTGGTTTCTTTTTGTGTAAATGCAGGTATAAATGTGGCAAATTGGAGGGGGGGCTGGGTATGATGTGAAGGGCCGGAATCACAAGTGGGTTTGGGCTTTGACGTGCTCATGATCTCCCTGTGAGGAGCACATGGTGAAACAGGGGGCGTGGCACCCTCCACGTGATGAGCAAAGCCCCCAAGCAGAGCATTGCGATGTTTCTAAGTAGGAGATACAGTAGTTCCTGTTGATAAAGATATGAAGCATTTCTGGAAGCTCCTGTACTACCCGCGCATGGACGTGGTGTGGCATCCTCAAGTGGCTCCCTGCCCCTGATCCAGGGCTGCCAGGCCTATGTTGTTACACTAAGCTCTGCCGCACTGGCTCTTTGCTTGTCCGCAGAGCACTGGCATGAAATATTAGCCATGAACGTTTTGCACCATTTTATGAGAGATTTCATTCTTAATTGCAGTTATTAGCTTAATCATGAACTACAGCGGCTCACAAAGATATTCTTAGTTATCAGATTTGCCTGAATTACAAATGACACATGTATCAACATATTCCTCCTGTCAGTATTTTTATTGCAAACTTGTGGTCTCTCACAGTAAGTTTCAAAATCAATTATTTGTCAGCAAATCTCAAAGAAAATCTAAAACTTTGCAATAAAAATTCTGGCAGAAGGAATATGTGTTTGCATCATTTGTGATTCAGGCAAATCTGATGAAATCTGTTGAGTATTTTTGCAAACCACTTTATGTGGAAGTACACGCAGTACGTAAACATAACCATGGTAAGTTTAAGGGACCCCGATGAGAAGCTAGTGTATCCGTCAAGCCGCCTTGGACTTCTAGCACTTTGCACCCTTTGATAGTGATCGCCATCTTTTCACTGGACGTTCTATTTATGTCCATGTGTACCAGTCTATAACTCTTCATTTTAATGTTAAAAAATTAGGTTATAGGTGAAATATGAGTAATGATCTCAGAGGGGGTGTATGGCATGGCTTTAATTAGGCCAGCGTGTGCCCATCACGTTCGTCTTGACCACTCCTTACATATGTATTCATCCAAATGGAAAAATATTTGTTAAATCCCAGGACAGGAAAACAATTCAGCGACGACAGATGTGCTGTAATTCGAGAGGGCTTAAGTGGACTAGCAGAGGTGAGGGGGGTTTGCCTGTACTCGCCTCGAACACGTCCACGTTTACCGAGCTTTGGCGTGAATACTTCCTTTATCGCTGCTTTTGTTCACCTTCAGTAATGTCTACCGGTTCACACTTCATATGTGTGAATATGAATTGCATCGCCTTTATGTAAAACGCACACGACTATCCCTGTAGCTTACATGTTTTGTATTTTACAGAAGCTCTGCAGTATTTGATGATGTTGTTTTTGCATATCGGTGGGTGCCGAATGTGTCCACTCTGTATTTTCATGAATTGGACGTCGCTGGACTCATGAGGCTACGCTTAACCTGTATCGGCCATTCGTTGTGATGTTTCTCAGAAATGTTTGATCTGCGAGTCGTGCTGTGCCTGGCTAATGAGTCGATGCCACCTTGCAATAAACTCAAGGCTAAATTGAAACGTGGATATTGAGCGTCACAATTTAGCGTAGATCTGAGTGATCAGACACATTAGCCGTTCTGGAATAAGCTGTCTTCCAGCACGCTAGCCTTTCACACCTTTTGTTGTTCGCTACCCCCTCCTTCTCCCCCAAACATGCTGGGAAGTTCAGAAAGTCAAGCTAGGCAATCTGTTAGCCGCGCGCAAACCCGCGATCCGTGTCGCCCGTGGCAGCAAGGTCTTTGCCACGCCGCGTGCCAGGAAAGTCTTTATTTACATGCCGAGGTGCGAGACACCATTTCGGCTGTCAGGCTCGTCCTCCGCCGCGAGCGAGGACCCCCCCATGTGTCTGCTTTTGTTTATATATCAGCTGTCCTGGTACAGCGTGCACTAGACACGCATTAAGCGGGGTGCCTCAGTTACACCAGATCGCTGTCTGATGGACCCTTTGGTTGACGCCGGATGGAGCAGGCGAGGGGCTCACTGCGCAAACCAGACCAGAGTTTCGGCAAGACATCGGCTTCAAGTTAGACTGGGTAAACACAGCTGGGGATACTGCCGCAGATTTGGTAACGTCGTCATTGGCGTCCTACGGCATGTCTTCACCACCTGGCCAAAATTTACTGTTTATGCTGAGCAGGAAAGTGGGGGGGAAGCATAATATCAGATTATTCCTGTAGCCTTTTTCTGCTAGTTCAACTTGTCCGGATCAAAGGCGCTTTTGAAACACTTTATACCTGCCGCAGACCCGCACGTCTTGGCCTAGTCTGACAGGCCAGTTGGCAAGCAGTCCCAAGGAATCACCTACAGCAGGGGAACAAAGCACACCACGCCCCTCCCTTTTCATCCCCTTAAAGAAACATTTGTTCACAATTTTACTTGCGAATCAAAGACTTTGGGTTTAGAGCCAGATCCCTAAGATCAAGAAGTAGGTCACTTTACGGCAAACATTCAAAGGGAAATATTAGATGCGTACCAGCTGTTTGTTTCCAGTCGGCACTGAGGCCACTTATCTCGGCGTATTTAGGTGAAGTGCAAACATGTTTACCAAACTCGGGAATGGAAACATCTGGAAGGGTGCCGCTGGTCCATTCCGTTAGCATTTCTCCTGAGTATCTGGGCACAGTTTTAGCGTTTAGCTTATTGTGTGTTTTCCTTGCCTGATGCTGGTGTTACGCTGAGCGATTGGGGCGGGTAGCGGGAGGAGATGGGGCAGATGCAGCCTGACGGAGGCCCCCCCTCCCGTGGGTGAGAGTGGGTGAGCTGAAGCACGCTGTCTCAGGCGGGGGGCCTCTCCGGGGCCCGTGTGGGTGGCTCTCCGTGGGAGCATTGGCTGTCAAGGGGCCGCTCTGGCGGGGGAGATGGATGGCTTGTCAGGCAGCACCCCTGGGTTGCCCCCCCCCACCCACCCACCATTAGCAAGACACAGACGGAGCCTCCTTCACTGCTCGGCACGGTGTCAGCGCACGCACTTGTTTTTCACAAGTACACAAGTACATCCAGATTTGCATCACAGTTATACACAAACACACTCTCTCACACACACACATTTAAATTCATTTGTTTGTGAGGACTGTCCCTTCATTTCTATTGGACAAGCATTAATCACAACTATGACAACCTTAACCCCTACCCAGCCCTAACCTTAACCATAAATAAGACATTTGGCCATGTTAGTTTTTTGACTGAACTCACATTTTTTTTTATTAAACCGAGGTTATCCTTGTAGCGACCGGAAAAATTTCTCAACAAGGTAGAAGGTTGCAGGTTTTTATCAGATCTTGTCACCGCAAAGTATTAAATAGAAAAAAGCTGTCCTACTCCCTCACATCTCACACATGTCTAATACACTCTGTTATTATAAGGAACCAGAAGAAACTGTCCTGGAATGGAAAGGTTAATAAAAAGCTGGGCTGAATTTTGTCGGCCTTTTCTTTCATGGATTTTCGGTGCCTTAATTGGATGCATGGTGGATGTAAGATGGGCCGTGTCCTCTTGATGGAAACGCACAAACAGGCTTCCGGACATTTCCATTAACGAGCTCATTTCCGATGGCGTCCACTGGAACCCACTTTCCAGTCCTTCCCGTCCCTGTGCCAGGGAACCTGAGCCCATAGTGTGAGCGGGACCGCCGGGCCGGGCTGTGGCGCGAGCGTGCTGATGAGGTGCTGAGCCTTTGAACCCGGCTCGGCGGTGCTGCCAAGCAGGGGATTAGTGACGAAGCCACCCGGATCGGTGCATCTGCGAGGCTGCTGGGCCTGGACCTCCTTGGCGCGCCATTGTTTGCTCACAATGAAGCCGCGGGCCTGGGGCACCCAGGCAGATGTGAGCGGGGCGGGCGCTCACTCGGGCCCGTCGCTCATTAGGGCCCCCCTGGCGGGGGGGGCTCTCGGGCCCTGAGTGACAGACAGGCACAGCGGCAGGCCGGCAGACACACACCGTGCCCTGGCAGCGACGACCATTGTTGTCGTCCCCGGTTTCACACAAAGGCTAAGTGCTGCCCGTGAACGCCGGTCTGCTCACCGTCTCATCACGCCCCGCACGGCCGCAGGCGTGAGTGAGATCTGAACGGGCTGGCCCAGTGACAGAGGGGCTCGCCACGCCGTACCTGGGGGCGGAGTCCCGAGCTGGCTGTGCCAGGATTTTTCTCCCAGGAATACCACTCACTGCATGCTAACGGGCTGCTCTCTGCTGATCTCCCCAGCTGAGTTACAATACAAACTTTTAGGTTATATTTGAGCAATATACCTTCAGATATAATCATTGGAGCGGGACCCAGTTTCAGCCCAGGAAAAAATTTGCTGAGTAAGGGTCAGGTCTGCATATCTCGCTGTTGAGTGCCCCTGCTAATGCTAAAGCTAACATGGCATTACCTGTCTACAAGCAGGGCACCCCCCCCCCAGGAATTAGCTGTTCTGCCATTGGCTGTCGGGGAATTGAACTATTAGTTGTTTTGCCAGGCTGAGAATCTGCCTGTGCTTCGTTTGAGCTCCCAAACTGGGCCAAGCTTCTCCTGTGCCCCATTGCTAAGGCCTGATTTCAGGGGTTAGGATGGGTCTCAGCACCTTGGTGTACGCTGTACATGTGTGGAGCCCTCCATCACGGCTAGAGCCCTTGGAGTCGCTCTGACAGCCATTAAACTTCCTTTACTGTTTGCTGAGTACCTCCCTGGCAATCCCCTGGGTTCAACAATGGTGCCCGATAGGTCAAAGCTTTTGTTTTCACTCTCAGCTCCATATTGCCTTCGTCGTTAAGGACCCTAGATGGGAGCCCATTGCCTGCCTGTTTTTTTTTTTTTTTTAATGAGGCTTGTTAATGAGCTGCAGCTGTGCTGAGAAAGGCGGGTGCGAGGTTAACCTGAACGGGGGGGCTCACGCCGGAGTTCAGAGGTCAGCACATTGTTGTTCTGGCCAGGCAGGCTGTGTTTAAGAGACTGTAAACGTTATTTACCTTATTCAGCCAAAACGCCACGGGCCGCTTTAATAGGGTTAATTTTTTCTGTAGTGTCATTAAGTGCCACTCGGTTCACAAAGTCTGCATAATTCAGGGGAATCATTATGGGCTGTAAAACTGTTGCCGTTCTAGGGAGCAACTCCTGAATGAAGATGGATACTGTTGTAATTCCTCCGTCACAGAAGATCCAGTTAAAGGGAAAATGAGCTCAGAATCCAGGCTGGATTATCTGTGGTGCTGTGAGGCCCAAAACCTCGGTGTTAAGCCCACACTCACTCTGCCTCCGGCAGAGCTTCTGCAACAGGTCAGGGCCTTGAATTGTATCTCTGTTCAATCCATACTTCTAATTCTATCCAATTATTCTATCCATACTTTTCGAACATTATTGATAAATGAGAAACATAGATCTGTTCACCCAGGGTAGTAGTAACCTCCTATCCTCTGCTACCTGCTCTATGGAGACTGAATTTTGGTGACCTCGGTTATGGAGAGAGGGTCACAGTGACCTTCTCTACAGTTATGGCGACCTCCTCTATAGAGAGACGGTCATGGTGACTTCTGTATGGAGACAGAATTACAGTGTCCTTTATGGAGTTAAAATGACCTCCTCTTCAGAGACAAGGTTACAATGACTTCCTTGATGGAGACCGAACGACCTCCTCTAAAGAGGGAGTGTTACAGAGACCTCCTGTACAGAGAGAGGGGTCATGGTGACCTCCTCTATGGAGTGAGGGTCATAGTCACCTCCTGTATGGAGACAGAGTTACAATGACCTCCTTTATGGAGAGAGTTATGATGACCAACTCTATGGAGACAAAGTCACAAGGACATCCTCTACAAAGAGAGTGTTACCTTGACCTCCTCTATTGAGAGAGCATTACGGTGACCTCCTCAAGGGAGAGAGGGTTACGGTGACCTCTTTTATAGATAGCAGGTCACCGTGACCTCCTCTATAGAGACAGTGTTACAGTGACCTCCTCTATGTTGAGAGTATTATATGACCTCTTCCAGTGAGAGAGTGTTATGGTGACCTCCTCTATGGATAGCAGGTAACTGTGACCTCCTTTACAGTCACAGTGTTACAGTGACAACTTCTAAGTTGAGAGTATTATGTGACCTCCTCCAGGGGGAGAGCGTTATGGTGACCTCCTCCACAAAGAGAAGTTTATGCTGAGTTTTCCTGTATAGTAAATGTTAGGGTTACCTCTACAAAAAGAGGCTTAGAGTCAGCTCCTCAAGAAAGAGAACCTGACATTGAGCTCCATTCCTTGTGGGGGGGGGGGGGGGGGGGGTTCAGTAAACCTCCCCCGTGGAGAGGCAGATTACAATGACCTGTACAGAAGGAGATTTGCAGTGAGCTCCTCCAGGGAGAGAAGATTACAGTGAGCCCTGCTGTGGCGGGGTGGTTACAGTAATGCCCTGCGCCCTGTGGAGAGGCAGGTTACAGTGACCTGTACAGAAGGGGATTTGCAGTGAGCTCCTCCAGGGAGAGAAGGTTACAGTAAGTCCTGCTGTGGAGTGAGGATTACAGTGGGCCCTGCTGTGGAGTGAGGGTTACAGTGAGCCCTGGTGTGAAGTGAGGGGTACAGTGAGCCCTACTGTGGAGTGAGGGTTACAGTGAGCCTTGCTGTGAAGTGAGGGTTACAGTGAGCCTTGCTGTGAAGTGAGGGTTACAGTGAGCCTTGCTATGGAGTGAGGGTTACAGTGAGCCCTTATAGAGATATGAGCTCTGAAAGTGCCCCCCTGGAGGGGTGCAGACCAGCGGACCTGCCAGTAACCTCAGCCAGACAACAGAAGCCAATCATTCACATCACTCTGACCCTTGCCACTCTTCCCACCCGCCCCTCGTTAATCTTAATTGAATCAGTCCCACAAAAGATGTTGACACTGAGAGATTGCACAAGCCTGGGAGGCCTTGAGGAGCCGGAGGAGTACACCAAAAATCTCCTCTGATTCATTCGTTTGTCCTCTCGCCTCCGCGTTCCTCATTTTTCACTGTCTCCGATAGATAATGTCTCACTGAGAATTTGAGCTCTCACTGTGGTCTGCTTTCCTTTGCTCTAATTTCGCTGCCTTGACCCCCCCCCCCACTCTCCAATCCAGACAAAAAGAGGGTTCTTGGACTTGCTTTGCATTGCCAATGGCGACCACAGTACATCCGTGGGAGTTTAGTACCATTTGTAAAAGTGGGCAGTGTCTCTTACTTATAATGGCGTATATATACAGTACAAAACAGCATAACTGCATATTTTTGCAAAATTTCATTATGACCAAAATCGAGTCTCTAAGGCTCTGTTTCATCTCTTGATAAATTATCTTAGTTCAGCTAAGCCTGGTTTTGAAAGAAAAAAAAACAGCTATCATTTACCTACCTGCTGGATATACAGGTGGGCAGTCAAAATACTCCGAAGCTCTTTTTCTCGTTTCATTGAGTATCGATGCCGTGTTTTGTCTTTGTTGGGTAGAGTAGATCTAATTCTCATGTTGAAATAGAATGCAAGTGTTTATTTTTGCGTCTTTCTCCAGACCACTGTGTGAGTCACGCAGCTGTGGTGAAGCACTGTTGACCATTTCAACATGCGACATAGCGACAGGAGAACAGAAAATTTTCATCATCGTGTTTTTAGATGCGTCATAAGCGAAACTGATTACTTATAATGGAATGTACAATAATAACTTGGCTAAAACTTCACTGTTAGCACCTTGCTATGAGTAGTAGTATGCCATTTTGGTTCATCTCGTGAGTGAACACACTGCTTTATGGGATCACTGCATATGAGATACTCTTCATATTCAGGACAGGTCTTATCACACGCGTGTTACGAGGTGATGTATAAGTGTAGGGGAACGAGAGGAGAGGCGGGCAACTTTCTAGCTCTGATAAAGCACAAGGACGTTAGAGGTTAATTACACCCGTGTGTCTGTGCCCCGTCCTTTGAGGGGGATGTGAGGCGCTGTGCCATACGTACCGCTGTCCCGGTGGCTCCTTCTGTTGCTGCTCCGTACTTGCTACGCTCCAGATTAGCAGGGAAGACGGCCGATAGCGCCCCCCCGGGCATGCCGCTCGTTCATTATTCATGTGCATTATTCATGCAATTATTGATAATGCCCTTCATAATAGAGATTCATACATTAATCATTGTGATGACTACTGTGGGTAATGCTAATAATATTAGTAGTAATAATAATGATAATCGTAATGACAATAATAGTGATGATGATCATCTTGGGTTCTTTGAGTAGTAATGTTGGCCCAGTTGTATATTACAAAGTCACAGATCGCTTGCAGAGAGTGGCCAGAAAAAGTGTTGGTCAGTGTCACACAGCAGACAGATCGTCCAGCAGCGTCTTTGTGCTGCCGTCATACCGGGGGGGGGGGGGGGGCTCGCCGTTTTTCCACTGCGTACCTCTAATTCTTAACAGGAGGATGGCAGATCCGCACAGACGCGCCGTGCATTACTGACAATGTAAATAATTCATTTTGCATGTGTCAGTGTTTTTAATTAATGTCAATTATTTATGGCGTTACCTCAGTGGAGTCTCTTGGCCTTTATTGCGCTAACTGACTGCAGCTGAATCGTGTGGTTTCTGGACTATTTATGAAGTGATAAGCAGCCAGTGGGGGTGGGGGGACCTTGTTGTTCCTGACTCTTTGTTCAGTGTGTGACTCGCTCTTCCCAGTGAAACGCAGCACATCGTTTGCGCTGTGATTATGTGTGTTTTAAACACATCGTAGGGATGCTCAGTGCCCAAATGCATTCTGGGAGCGGCCCCCCTGGAAAGATGGAGCTGAACAAACAGGAAAGCTCTTATCAGAGCTGGAGTCTGCACCTCTGATTGCATTCCCACTTGTCAGCACTTATATACAGACTAACCTGGGCTGTAGCTAGTGGCCCAGCAATGTCTTTAGCCATGGGGTCCCTAACCCCCCAAAATTCGACTCTGCCTGTCTCATTGGGTGGGGCTCTCATTGGAGGGGGGCGGAGAAGGCCGAAATTTAGCTGCACTGGATTTTGGGCTCCCACGGCTGGTCTTTACCAATAACCCATCTTAAAGTGAACCTTTTAAGCACAACGTTTGTGACAAAGTGGCATTGCTGTGCCCGGTGTTGCCATGCAGGGGGAGGCTTTGCTTTGGGGGTATCAGCATCTACAGTGGCACGTCGCAGGGCGATGCGGCGAATGGCAAGCCGCCCGCATGCTGCATTACAGAAACCCCAGTGCTGGTAACGCTACGCCCAGCTAGGGAGCCCGCTAAGCGGAGCTCCTCGGGGAGCCGCTTGGTAATCGCATTTAATGCGGCTGAGGCTGCAGTGATACTCCAACCAGGTGGGCTGTAAATATATTAAGATGTTTGCGAGGAGTTTAATGGAGTGTACTGTTAAACGGAGGATGTGGATACGAGAGCTGCGGATGGTCTCTGGCGGATCCACTCTATCCTCGAGCACTTTTAACATATGAGGAGAGCAAATTACTCCCATTGCAGCCACTCTGCAAAACATTATATTTCTATTCCTTATAATGTCAGACGTGTCGTGCTTTTTGAGCTTTTTAGATGTTATTTCAGGCTGTTTCAAGAAACATAAGAGCCTGCATGCACAGGATGCTACTCGGCAGACGTGTAAAACCGAGAGGGTTATTTATTAAAACACTGTTCTCTTGCTAAAGCTCCCCACCTCCCATTAAGGTTTCAGTTTTTTCAGTGTTTATACTAAGATCTGCTGCCAGAGGCAGTGTTGGCACAGTGACGCATCCTTATTAAAATATGAGAATTGCGCATAAAGTCTGCCTGCAGTTTTAATTAAACCGCACCATGAATGAAATGCTATGGTACTGTTGGCTGTGTCTAGGCTAAGGAGGTGAAAAGCTGGCTCTGCCGAGAAAGGAAGCCCATTTCTGGCTGCTTTTTAAGACACACAGGTTGGATGTAGATGATAAAAACACAGAATGATTTCATCATGCATAGGAATGACAATCACAATTGCAATAAAGAACTAACATGAATATAAATATAATGGTAAAGAAAATTGAAATGAGATTTCTTGCTCATACAAATATGTTTTGTCTTCAGTGGTTTTATTTAGACCCTCTCACGTCTGGTCAGTTTGAAGTTATGTTACCATTCCAATGCTAATCCTATCTGTCTTGCAGGCCATGAATTCAATCCTGCAGGCAGAGTTCGGAAGTTCAGCCATAGCACTTTGAGCGACCCCCCCCCCCCCATAACCAGATGAGCAGCCCCATACCTGTATCATGGTGTTACTTTAATTTCTCGAAATGGGACTGACAAATGGCCACCTTTTCTCTCTTAGAAGCTGGAGTGAAAAAAAGGCCAACTAGTGAGCAGCGGTGAAGAGGGAGGAGGTGTCAGCGATCACTTCGCTTCTGTTATACCATGTTTTGACCACTACTACACGGTCTAAAGCACCAGCCAATCGACCAGACCGGCTGCCTGTTTCGGCATTAATCAGCACCAGCCTCATCAGCTTCTGGGCTACGGCATGCAAATTCAACCAACGTGGCTGATAAAGGAGTTACTCTTGCCTTCCATGCTGCAGATCAGTGGGATTATATCCTGCTGTGAGGCTGTGGTAGTTGTCTCTGGCATGTGCAGAGGGTTAGTCGGGAATGTGGGAGGTGTGTTAGCAGCCAACACCTGTCTTCCGGCTATCCCGAGTGCTGTGATACACGCATGACGGAGACAGTGGGAATGGTGCTAGTTTTAGGGCCACTGTCTCAGAGCCTCCATCTATGGGCCTGTTAAAATAGGCCACAACTAATTAGAGCATCCATGCTCCAACTGCTCCCTTCCTCAGAGGCGCTCATTACCACTAATCTGCTTAATCTGCGCCTCTTAGAGCTTCCTCTAAGTGTTTCACAGTTGCAGCCAGAGATGGCGCTGCAATCCCCACCATGGTGGGGGGGGGGTTAGATAGTGAATAAATATATGAAATGAGGTGGGGGAAAGCTTGCCTTGCTTATCCCAGTGGCCATTAAATTTAGGACAACACAAATTTGGGAAGCTGAAGGAGAGAATATCAGCATTCCTAAAGAACATCCATACGCGATAAAACTTTATGCATCACTCAGGGGGATTTTAGTTGTCCTGCAGCATTATAAAGATAACTGCCAGGACAGGCATACTCCTGCAAAGTGGGACAGGTGCGTAGGACAGGTGAGATGGACGCAAACAGGGTGCAGAATTCAGTGCAGGTTGGACAGTGTGTCACGGGCAGATGGGTCAATCTGTCTTCTAAGATGGGCAGAGAGAATTGGACCTTCCTGAGTCCGGGTGCTTGGTTCTGCTGCGTGGCACCCAACACTCAGATGGCCCGGGGAGGATGGATCAGGCACGTGGCCGGGAAGTCGGTGCTCTGCCGGAATACCAGGAAATCCCGGATAAGCGTGCCTCCCTGTCGCAAACAGTTGCAGCTGACTGCTGGAATTATACCCCTTCGCACATATAATACCCCATATGTTACAGGAGGATATGGCATGCCACATGCGAGCCGATTTTTACAGACTTTATCGCACTTTAATCTCCACTTAATTACTATGGTCGAGTTACCGCGCACTTAATAAACGGCAGATTAGTGTATTCCTTCTAATACGGTTAACACGTATTTTGTTTTATGATGTCATGCCCGAGGAGGCGTGGCGTTGGCATGGCAGAGCCTGCTAAATGGTTGGAGAGGCGTATCATCTGCTCCCGGTCTGGCCCGCGGCTCTGCTGGCTGGACGGCTATTGTTCTGGAGCCTGTTCGGCCCTCGTGTGCCAGGATTGGCGCTGTCGAGTGGGTAAAGCGATCCCTTAACCTTTTGTGTGGTGTTTGTCACTGCTGGGTTTCAAAAGTGGACCCGTTTTTTTTTTTTTTGTTCTCGTACAAATAAAGTAAATATAAGATTAGCTTGCGGGCAAAATTAGCGTAATGCTACAGTACAATGGGAGCCAATGTAACAGTAAAAGGTTACTTGGGTTACTCTGCTGGGTCTGTCTGTCACATGGGTGCCTCTGGGCACCCTAATAGGCTCACCCTGTAATTACCACTACAAAGGTAGCGTTAAAGTTCCTGTAAAATAAACCTGACGCTATTCAGCGAAAAAGAAGAGCCCTTCTTTTAATTAGAGCTATCAATCTTAACCCTGTCTACCAGAGATAAAGTGCAGCTACCCTGGGTTAAGCTATGAACTATAGCATTGTATTGTGTTCCAAAGCAATTACTGTAACACAAAGTACGATTTAACTAGCAGGGCCATATTACTGCTGTCTGACCGGCTCCGCGGTGGATTTCGGGCTGAATAGGTTTTTTTGGGATTGCACAATGCTTGAAATGCACAATGGTAAGCCAATACGGTATGCATCATTGTCATATCTGAAACATGTGCCTTAACCGACTATAAAAAATTTAGTGAAACCGTAGATCACGTAACAGCTGTTTGCGTGATGTAACCCTCTGTGTTTTCAAAGGGAGACAGCGTCTGAAAGCATTTGTCTCCCTTAGCGGAGTGCTGGGGCCGGCTTGGATTACGGAGCTGCGTCTAATCTTAGGGAGGATGCAGCCAGGTATAGGCACTGCGCGTCTGCATGTGCGTGTGTGTCTGCGTGTGCGTCACTCCCCGCGTCGGTGAGGCGGGGGAAGACAGACGAGTGTGATCCCTGAGTGGTCCATTTGACTCCCCAACCTGCCTCGCCCTCAGAACTGGGGGGTATGACATCGCCACTGTGATGTCCCCTTTGGGCCCCATTGCACTTTGCATCCTGATGGGCTCTCCTGAGAGGCCACACCTCCCCCCCCCCCCCCCCCTGCATGGGCGCTGTTCCTGGGATATCTCCCACGCGGTGCCCGAGTGGCAGGAACTGAGACGAAAGTGCACCTTTGCCGAGGAGCTCCTTGCCCTTGGCAACCCACTTCCCCTGCCGACAGCTCAGGTCTTTCATCTTTCATAGCAAAATCCGATATTATTCCCAGACTGGGAAGCAGCCCCACAGAATGGGCTTCGGCCTGGCAATAAGGCGAGAAGTCGAGCGGAGGCGGCCCTTTCGTATTTCTGCACGCTACGCGCTTTTTGGGATGAGGTCTGTCGGGATAGGGGGCCTGCCAGAAAAACAAACAAATGAAGCTGTTTTGATTCCCCAGATGGAAGCATAGCCTCTAGAGTCAGCGGGAGCCGGTCTGCCGGATCTGCCAGCTGCTTCCTGCCTCTCCTCATCATTTATCTGATGCTGTTTGATCGGCGTGAGGAATCACACTGCTGATCCACTTCCTTTCTATGCATCTTCGCTACCTGGCAGTTACACTCTGCCCCCCTCACTGCCTGGCAGTTATACTGGGTCCCACCACTGCTTGGCTGTTACATTCAACTTCCCCACTGCCTGGCAGTTACATTGGGTGCCATCACTGCTTGGTGGTTACACTTGGTCCCACTGCTGCCTTGCAGTTACACTCGGGTCCTCCGCTGTCTGATAGTTACACTCTGTCCCTCCACTGCCAGGTAGTTACAGTGGGTCAAGTTACAATTGGTCCTGCCTCCGCATGCCGGTTGCACTTAGTTTCGCTGCTTCCTGAAAGTTACAATTGGTCCATTCATTGTGTGGAGGATGCACTTGGTCCTGCTGCTGTCTGGCAGATGCACTTGGTTCCACTGCTGCCTGGCAGTAACACTTGGTCCCCCCACTATTTGGAGGTTACACTTGGTCCTGCCGCTGCCCGGTGGTTGCACTTGGTCCCCCCCGGTTGGTGTTCATGCATGGTTAGTGATTGCCTGGCAACCAATCTTGATCCCACTGCTGCCCGGTACTTGTGTTTGGTCTTGCTGCTGCCTGCCGGTCGACCATTTTTTTAGTGCAGTAAACGTCTCAGATCTAGCCACTGGCTTTCAATAATGTACACGGTAAAGATGGGAGACCCATTATTAATAAGGCAGGGCTTCCTGCCATTTCCCCATCAGCTACTCACTCCCCTGGAAGGAGGGGCTGGCCTGGGGGTCGGCCTGGGGGTCGGGGTGGCGTGCAGAGAGCCACCTGGCTGCAGCAATCTGGAAGGGCAGCCGTGTTGCGAAGGAGCCTCGGCCCCACTTAACGCGGCCCATCGATTAGCGCACCTGAGGGGAGCTGGGCTCATTTGCGTCTGTTTCCTATCGATTACTCCAGGTCCATTATTATTGAGCCGTTTCTCCACCTGGGGACGTTTCGGGAGCTAATTTAAAATTAAAATATATCAGACTAAATGTCATAATTGCCTTGAAGGTCCCGGTCCAGACTGTGAAGTAAGTAAAGCTTTCAGAGGCCCTCGCCTGTAATCAATACAGCTCTGTATTCATCAGGAGTGCAATTCCCAGTGCCATATCAATAAAGATTTTATTTCGCAGCAGTTTAACAGAGATAATGAATAAAAGGATCTGAAATAACACTATCTGCTGTTATTATATTCTGTATTTCAGCAGCTGCTGGCATGTAATATTTTCATAATTGCTGTAATTGCTTTTATTGAGTAGTGTATTTATTTTATAGGAGTACATTTTGGGCTGGGTGAGGATTGCTGTTAGCGTGCTGATCTCAGGATATGATGGTGGCTGTATAGACCTGTCTGATCCTTGGGTGGGTGATCCTGTCCCTGCCAAGGCTGACTTTAGAGGACTGGAAGCTAATGGGCTGAATTCATTGTTGGGGCCCAACCTGCAGCATACAAAGCTGCTGTTACAGCCAGAAAAAAACTGGGGCCCCTACAATTTAGCCCCCAGGTTAGCTTGTGCATAAGTTGGCCCTTTGTAACTGCAGTACTGATGTGTCAGGGTCTGGACACAGGTGTGTGGTGTGGTGTTTAGTCTGCTGTTCATCAGGTACTTAGCCGAGAGATCCGGTTTTTCGTTTTAAAAATTAGCTTTAATGTGTGAATGCCCCTGAGAGGGGCGGAGCCCCGCCTGCTCCGCTCCCTCCGGCTCCGCCTGCCTCCGGAGTGATCCGGGCAGGCCGAGGGCCTTGCCAGCGTGCCAGGCATCCCAGCTGGCCCCTTTGTCTGCCTGAAGTGACATGTGGCTTTAAAGGGCTCTTGCTCTCTTACTGCGAGAGCTCGCGGACAGACCGGCATGTGAACGAGGCCGGAATCGCTCTCAGTCTGCTAAGTCTGTGTGGGGCCTTCCGACGGCACAAGGCAGTATGCCAGAATGTCATGGAAGTGTGCTTGAGCGGCCTCGTGTGTGTCTGCGAGGTGCACGAGAGCGTGTAGGCAGCTTCAGTGTCTGTAACTTCATGTTTATGTGTGTGTGTAACCATTTGTGTAAGTCTGTATGTATATGTTTGTGAGCATCCGTTTGTGTATGAGTATGTATATCTATGTGTGTTTCTGTTTGTGCGTGTGTATCTGTGTGTGTGTATCCGTTTGTGTTTGTGTGTCTGTATCTGTTTGTGTTTGTGTGTGTGCCTCTGTGTGTGTGTATCCGTTTGTGTTTGTGTGTGTGCCTCTGTGTGTGTGTATCCGTTTGTGTTTGAGTGTGTGTATCTGTGTGTGTGTATCCGTTTGTGTTTGAGTGTGTGTATCTGTGTGTGTGTATCCGTTTGTGTTTGAGTGTGTGTATCTGTGTGTGTGTGTATCCGTTTGTGTTTGAGTGTGTGTATCTGTGTGTGTGTATCCGTTTGTGTTTGAGTGTGCCTCTGTGTGTGTGTATCCGTTTGTGTTTGTGTGTGTGCCTCTGTGTGTGTGTATCCGTTTGTGTTTGAGTGTGTGTATCTGTGTGTGTGTATCCGTTTGTGTTTGAGTGTGTGTATCTGTGTGTGTGTATCCGTTTGTGTTTGAGTGTGTGTATCTGTGTGTGTGTATCCGTTTGTGTTTGTGTGTGTGTATCTGTGTGTGTGTATCCGTTTGTGTTTGAGTGTGTGTATCTGTGTGTGTGTATCCGTTTGTGTTTGAGTGTGTGTATCTGTGTGTGTGTATCCATTTGTGTTTGAGTGTGTGTATCTGTGTGTGTGTATCCGTTTGTGTTTGAGTGTGTGTATCTGTGTGTGTGTATCCGTTTGTGTTTGAGTGTGTGTATCTGTGTGTGTGTATCCGTTTGTGTTTGAGTGTGTGTATCTGTGTGTGTGTATCCGTTTGTGTTTGAGTGTGTGTATCTGTGTGTGTGTATCCGTTTGTGTTTGAGTGTGCCTTGTCTGTCTGCCTCGTTTCCAATTCCAGGCTGATGACTGTAGCTTCAGAGAGGTCCCTGCTAATTGCTCTGTGGTGTGCTTGATGGATTGACACGCTCCTGCTTGGCTCACCCTTTGAAGCAGTCTTGTCTCTGAAGCGGAAATCCGGTCCATGGACGTCACTGTGCTGGTGCTGATAAAAGCCCACAAAGACAGCAGAACTTGGCCGGCGCCACAGAACCAGCAGCACTGCTGCCTGTGAGTGAAGTCCTGAATCGCAGTGCTCCACTGGGGGGGGGGTGGGGAGGGGCAAAAAGCAGCCATCACGGGGACGTCTGTCCAAAGTATCATTCATTTTGGGGAATGTTCTGGTTTGATGGTGTATCCTGTAACATGTTGACCCCGCCCCCCTTGAGCATCGCCAAATCACCTTCAGCCACGGCGGCCCATGGTTGACCCTCTCCACTTTCAGCTCCGCCTTGCCGGCTTCTCAGGCCTCAGATGACCCCTGCTAATTGTATGCTTAATCACCTGGGCACACTGATAAAAACGCAGGCCCTTAAACCAACCATCTCCTCTTAGGAACTGTTTGAAGTTTGACTTTCTAATACACCTGTAATTCCGCCACACCCAGAATTTGACCCTAATTCAATTATAGCCAGTAATTTTTAAAATTATTATTATTATTATTTTTATAATTAAGCTTCACTGTCTACGTCACCCTCTCCTACATTGATGTCTCAAAGATTGGTAGAGTTCTGCTGGCTGCCTGACCTTATCCCTGCCAGACTCTGCATCTGCGCAGCTCTGCCTCAATTATGGATGTCTCTTTACCCACAATTCCACTCACCTGGTGCCCTATGTCCCATAGCATTATAATACCATTGGTGGACATGTTCACTCAACCCCAGCATGTTTAGGGGGCACCTAGAAGGTTCCAGCGAAAACCGCAGACGATCGTTTCAGGGTGACACTTAATCAAAAGCAGATCACACCTGAACCCGGTCACATCCTTGTTAATATCTCCCCAAACAATAAATATTTGGTTTGAATTCATACAAAGTTGTGAAAGCTATTAAACACTTCAAAGTGTGGCATAACCTCTTATTACTGATGCTGAGATGCTGTTGCACTTATCTGTTATTCATTAAATTTAATCACTCGCTGTTTTACCTGTTCGTTTTACTGTTGCAGAGGTTGTAAAAACATCCTTGTAAAAGCAACTGTTGAGTCTCATATTATCCCGTTAACAAATGTCGCACATATTAACCCTTTTACATGCGCCTGTTATTTTCTTGTTTTTGCTTCCACAATGGAGAAAAAGTGGGGAAAGTGATGAGATTTAATATGATATTATTGTTCAAAAAAATATCACTGCCTAGTTAAACATTGCCTGTGTTGTTTTAACGCAATTAGAGATATTGAATTATTTCCCATGAAGCTGGGGAGCCAGAATTTAGGAGTTACACACACACACACACACACACACACACACAAAATCAGCCTTGGTGAAAATGGCCTTCTGGGATGGATGTCATAGAGATGACAATGAACTTTGCTGAAATGAGGCTTGTTTAAGCGGTGCCCACAGGCCAGAGGGATCGCAGGGGGTGGGGGGGTCAGTTTGACTGAGGGGGTGGGCACTGGGGACGAGGTATTTGACCTGTTTAACCTTTGACTCTGGCCTGATTGAAGTGGAAGCTCCTGTGATCATGGGAACAGAGAAGATGACATTAATTAATACTTTTAAGTGCTGTGTGGACAGGGAGTAAGGCAGGCGGGTCACAGACATGGCTCGGAGTATAGCTTGATATCTGTCTCCTGGCCTAATCCAGTGAGATCTGTCTGTCAAGTTAATACCCATGTGAAAGCGTAGACCTGAAGGTTTATCTCTTGGCAGATCTTGGTGCTGTTCATGATGTATGGTTTAGCTATTTGTCAGGATTGATTAGATATGTACTGTAGAATAACAGTCTTTATTAACAAGCCATTCATTTTTAACAATTTATTTATTTTAGTTGTGTTGAAGTAATTGGGAAATGGGGAACCTGACTCACTAGTGTCTCTGATGCCTTTGATGATTATTTTTACTTATTTGAAGTTTGGTAAGTTCCCGGGCTGCCTAGTCTGGGCTCCGCCGCTCTTGTTACGTGTCTGACGCTCTCCCAGTATCCCCCAACCAGTCCCCACTCCAGGCCACTGAAACCAGAGCCCAGACACCAGACCAGATGTCTTGGGAGATAAGCCTCCCGGGACCAGTGTCAGGGAGGAGGCTGGGCGACAGGAATGCGTTGATACATCATCACAAAGTTATTAGAGCGGGCCAGCGCTGGGTCAGCGCAAACACCGTCCGCAGGCCTCGCTCGGCCAAGCGGGCCGCCAACGAAACCTACCCTCCAGCAAAGTGTTATTTCAGGTTGAAACAAAAGTCGACATCAATAGCCATGGAAACAGTGAAGTATTGTTTTCATTTGCGGCGTAACTCTATCGGGGCCGTATGGGGGGAGTTGCAGGCGTATGCTCACACACACACACACACACACACACCAACCTGCACACTTTGTGGGGACGGTCCGTTCATTTCTCAGGGAAAACCCAAAAATGACGACCTTAACCCCTACCCAGCCATAACTTTAACCACAAGTAACCAACACAATACCAGTCTTTTGGCATTTTTAGTTTTTTGATTGCAGTCACTGATTTTTATGAAATTGAGATTATCCTTATATGGACTGGAAAAACGGTGCCCACAACGTCAAAATAACAGGTCTTATCACTTTATGGGGACATTTGGTCCCCACAATGTAAGGTATATTTGGACCACACATACGCATTTGTATTCATCTTTGTGGGGACCCTCAATTCATTTCTATGGGCATAACCCTAACGCTAACTATGATAAACCTAACCCTAACCCAACCCTAACCTTAACTATACATAACCAAACAAAATGCAAGACTTTTAGGTATTTTAATTCTTTGATTAAAAAAATTACTGGCTATAACTGAATTAGGGTCAAAGTCAGGATGTGGCAGAATGTCCCAAGAAGGTCAAAATAAGAGTTTTTTTTACCGTGTTGTGGGGATATTTGGTCCCCACAATGTATTATATACATGAGCACAGACACACACACATAGACGGACATTCGCTCACATGTGGGCCCAGGGCTCCAGCGATATGGGAAGGTGGAGAGCAGTAAGATTCTGCTTCCAGCACTAGGGCCCCGAGCTTCTCCCCTAATAAACCACCTGTGCTGATTGACACCGATAGATTTGGGGGTGGGTTTTTTTTTTCTAAACCCAGAAAATTTTTTATTAAACATCTGTGCTGAAGAGAGAGAGGAGGAAATGGGGGTGCATACGGCACAGGAGGGTGCAGGGTTACACACCTCGATTTCACATCTTGTTGACAGCGTCAGTGTGTGTCTTTTATAGGGCTGTTTAATCCGTATTATTTTGAGATTTATTTTAACCCACTAAGTGGGGCTTCAGTCAGAGCTCTGTGGAACCGTTCTAGAGTTTGGGGTGCAAAAGATGTGTAAAAGGTACAAGTAAGCCCCTCTTTTCAGCTGAATTCCCAGCAGAGCTGTCACCGGCAGACTGACTCTGAGGGGCCGCCCGGCACAGCAGAAGACCTCAGGGAATGGGCTCCGAGGCTGGACCCTGGGACTCTGGTGCTATTTTGACGCCACTTAGAATTTTGTTTCTCAAACTGCCGCTTATGGTGAAACACAAACACATGTTGCTGCTTAGTTTTCTCTCTGTTTGATGCTTCTAAACAAAATTCTTCCCTGCACCTTGCAATCGAGAAAGATTGCAGCCTGTCCGCCGCTTTGATTCACGGGGCGGCCGTTAGCCGCCAAGACGGGGCCATATGGTAGAAGATGGCTTTGCTCCTCTTAGCCCGAAACTCGTACCTTAGCCGCTGTTTTAGTGCGACACTCTCGTCTGATTTGAGCCTTGTCTCCATCGCCTGTCTGGAAAAGCAGGGTATTCCGTAAAAAGTGGTGGGAGCGTCAGCCTCCGATGAAGCCGATGGCCACGGGAGAATCGCTTTGCTGTGTTTGCGACGTGCTTAAAGCGTAGAAGAAAACAAATGGATGCCTAACTGCCACTTAGCATTGGTATGTAACATTTTTCTTGGTGCAGCAGTAAACAACTGGCCTGCATTTTTCCAAAACGAAGCATGTGTTTTAGCGACAGATAGACAATTTAGAACTCGAAAAATAATAAGGTGGAAAAAATGTGCGAGGCCTTGATAATGGAAACTGGAGACAAAGCGTGGCACTTTCGCTGGAATGAAAAATATGTGTAATTTCACAGCATTGTGAACGAGCCTGAAATCCGACCTGCTGCTATACTCACATAATACGGTAATTTGCTGTAATTATACGGAGTAATTCGCAAACTGCAATTCACATACATCTGCTGCTTGGTAAATGAGAATGGGATTAACTAGGCAAAGCAAACCCCCTTTAAGTACCCCACAGAAAGCAGAGTAATTAGAGATGAAGGAGGTTTTTCCTGGCTCAGCTGGGCCCGCTACCTTTGCCCGCTGTGCTTGCCGAACTATTTCAGTCTCTGCTATTTTAAACCGGCCCATAAAATCCTAAGGAAGGGAAGGCATGTGTGAATCCAATATGGTCTTTGATTTGTCACATAGCACCGTTGTTCTTTATTCAAAAAATATGCCCTGAGCTATGCAGTTACACACTTTATAAGTTATAAATAATTCTGGGTCTATTTATATTGGGGGTTTGTTCTGGTGCTTCCTGTCCTTTGATGTGGGACCGATGGGTTCGTACCTTCTGCTAGCAAGAGCGCCGCCCGTGTGGCCGAGGGCCTCCTGTGTATCCAGCCGCCCCCACCCCACCCTGCCAGGCCGCTTGTGAGCAGTTGTAAAGCAAACGATTTCCCCCCCTAAAAGCAGTCAAAGTGTAACAGGGTTATGAAGAAGTGCCCTGTTTCACTGGCACTGTTTTCAAAGGCAGTGGTGCACATAGGGGTGATGCATACCCTGGCACTGACCCTGACTCTGGGGGCCCAGTACTTTTCAGGGGCCCATGAATACATAGGTGAGGTTGTGCAATGGTTTCATCCGAACCTGTGTCACATTACCACACAATAGCGATGGTCACAGCGACCAGCTGATCGATGGCACTGATGTGTGACGCTACTCTAAGTGGAAAAGGGAGGATGACACCAGGATACTGCAGACTGGGAGAGAGAATCAGGGGAGGAGAACCTTTTCTATGGAGGGCCGGTGTCGGTGTGGGTTTTTTGGATGACCTGTCAAGTCAGCAAACTCCAGTCCTGGGGATCCACTTTTATTGGTTGATTGAGGGATCAGGTTCCCTACTCCTGATGTATATAAATACTGCTACCTGTAAGTTTTTACCTTTATGCAAAGTTACAGGTGATATTACCCCTCCCAATCAATGGGTTACTTACCTGGCTAATGTACTGTAATTAAATTAAACTGTACGAAATCTGAATGAGACCTTAATTATGTGTGTTTCATAAGATTGAGTGCGGTACTAAACCACGTCACAATAGTTTGCCTCTCTGTTTTTCGTTCTCTTTTTTGCCCCAGTACTCCAGTTTCCTCTCCTTACATCTCCCTGGGTGTTGACTGGATTTGTTTTCGACTTAAAATTCCCCGGGTGTGGATGTTCTGGTGGTGGCGCCCCCTGCATGCCTTGTGTGGTATCGTATGTCCAAGTGACCGACTGAATTTCCGCAGTTAGGAAGTCCGGGCTCGTCTTGTGAGCATTCCTGTCTGTCTCGATCCATCAAAGGCCACGGAGTGAGTGAGGTTTGGGAAACGTCAAGCGTTGCATGAATCGTTTCAATTGGATTTTTGGGCCGGGTTACTTTCCTTAATGGGAGGGGGGGGTTACTGGGTAGTACAGCTGGCTCTGCAGGGACTATCCGAGATGTTGCCCCCGTGGACTCTGGCTTTTATCCAGGTGTCTGTCTGCATCCGTGCATGTGTGCATCGCTGTTCCTCTGTTTTTGTGAACCATCAGAAATCAGGACAAAAGCAAAGGCAGTAGAGGGTTGCTGTTTTATACCAGCCCAGTGCAAAAAGAATGATTCAGTGAAGTAATTAATGCTGTTATTGGACCCGTTGCGCTTTATTGGAGTGAAGTGTAGGAAAACACGGCAGCCTACAGTGTGGGATGGTGAGACGCCAAACATGAAGCCGGCCTCAACTCATATCTTCTACCGAAAATGAGCTATAAGATTGCGGAAACACTTGAAATGTGTGATTTCCCTGGTCTGCGTGTGAGTGGAAAGTGTCGTAAAAACAGCCCTGAAAGAAGCCCTCGTAGACAGCGAGTAATGTCCATTAAAATTACGATATGTTCAAGGACCGAATCACCAAAGAAAGAGAAAATCATACAATCTGCAAAGACCCAACACAAATGTAAAGCGCATCTAGGCCTGGATAGACAGGCCACTTAAAGCTAGTTACTGAACACAAGCTGAGAGAGACACTGAAAAAGCTGAAGCTCAGCAAAGTGATCTCCGAGGTGGAGACGGGCAGGCAGAGGCCTCATTTGCCAGGAAGGAATGACTGCACCCCCACCTTCACTTTTAACATAGTGTCAGAAATACAAAAATGCAAGAGTGGTATATTTACTAGAACTTCCAGGCATCCTTCTGGAGTTTTCTGTGGGTGTGGAGCTGCTTTGCCCCTATTTATTTTAGGAAAAATATGTGTGCTTACTGCCTCCTGCCATAATCTCAGAGACGTCTAATGAGCGGCGTGCATTTTGTGACAGGTTTTGCTATCTACAAGGCAAATGCCTTGGAAAAACCTTTATTTTCATTAACTTCATTTGCTTGCAAATGTGCACGAAATACATCTGTACATTGGCTGTATGTAATATCCAGATTGTTTCCCGTTTCCGGTTAAATAATGTTCAGAATTTATCATTCTGTGTGTTAGTTCAGTTGTAGTAAAATCAAAGTAATGGCTGGATTAAGATAAAATCAGTGAATGATGGTGACATATGAACTTTCATTTCAATGTTTATTTTAATCATACGTGATGTGTTCTTATGGTCGAATAATGTATAAAGGACCCACTGAGAATGTGTGAGAAGAGAGATGGATGCAGACAAATAAATGATCAGTATCAGACTGAAAGTCTAGCCTTGGTGCAATCCAGTCATTCGTCTTACTCTCTTCTGTAGATGTCAGCCCGATTTTTGCAGCAACTATGCTCTCTTGGTGTGGATTTTGTTTAGATGGAAAAGGGGTTTTTAACCTGTTTATTGCCCTAAGAAAAACACACCACTTTCCCGAACAAGATCATCTTTTCTTGTGGAAAGTGAATCCAGTGAGGCATTTAATTCAACAAGTGCGCGGATCTGATCCACCAGAAGCGAGCTTTGGCTGCTTCAATTTGTACCAAACGCTCTCGATGTAATCAAAGCCATAGGAGCCTGTAGCGACATACTGGTTAAATTAGACCAACACCAAAGTGTTTGGCCGTCTGACAGTTTTGGGAATGTCTTACCAGAAGAGGAATTCTTTCACACATATGGTTCCAATAGCCGTGGATGCCAGCCTCGCAATTTTAACGCACCAACAGGGAGTCTCAGCGCTCAATTTTGGACTCCACAAGAAGCCCTCGTGCTGTCACCCGCAACACGGCTCTGCGATTTTCCCGTCAGTCTCTTTAATGGGGCCGACTGGGGGAATTGTATGGCTTTGGTAACGCTGTAAACACAGGCTCCCACCATGAAAGCGACTTCTTTCTCTTCCTCTGTCAAATGAGCGAGAGTCGCCCGTGCTGCGGTTTGCGCTGAATAGCTAACCGCGGTTTCTTAGCTCGTTCCGCATATGGTGGATTTATCGAATTTGTCATTTCACTGCCTGTTTTGCCCATTCCCGGGAAGAGACACAATGGAGGACACTGGCGTTTGGTTCCACGTCTTTCCGTCCCTGCTGCACATCTGGGAGTCATGTGGGGTGTGCGCAGCACATGCAGAGAGGAGGGAGGAGGAGCCGCGGAGCTGGGCTACGTGCTGGGAGCCAGGGGTCCATGCCGCTCAGGATGCGAGATCTTTCATGCAGATGAATCCTGAGTGTGTAAATTAAAGCAAACTTACAGGAAACAAGATGCACTGCTTTTTCTGGCTTATGTGGGAGAGTGCTGCCCTGAAATGATCATTTAGGGAACAGACTGACTGATGCTGAAGGGGAATGGGTGTGTGGATGGTCTGTGGGGCTCCACAGCCAGAACACCATGCCTGCTCCTCAAACCACTCCTCAGATTCCATCAGCTGGTCTCTGAGGGCGAGCCTTGTCAATTATTAGTGTTGGACCCTCCTTTGGGGTTGAAGGCATGCCTAATCAACTGGCAGTTCTGGAACCTTCTTTGGGCTGAGGGCATGCCTAATCAACTGGCAGTTCGGGAACCTTCTTTGGGCTGAGGGCATGCCTAATCAACTGGCAGTTCGGGAACCTTCTTTGGGCTGAGGGCATGCCTAATCAACTGGCAGTTCGGGAACCTTCTTTGGGCTGAGGGCATGCCTAATCAACTGGCAGTTCTGGAACCTTCTTTGGGCTGAGGGCATGCCTAATCAACTGGCAGTTCTGGAACCTTCTTTGGGCTGAGGGCATGCCTAATCAACTGGCAGCTCGGGAACCTTCTTTGGGCTGAGGGCATGCCTAATCAACTGGCAGCTCGGGAACCTTCTTTGGGCTGAGGGCATGCCTAGTCAACTGGCAGTTCTGGAATCTTCTTTGGGCTGAGGGCATGCCTAGTCAATTGGCAGCTATGGACCCATCTTTGGTATTGAAGGCATGCCTAGTCAATTGGCAGTTTTGGATCCTTCTTTGGTATTGAAGGCATGCCTAGTCAATTGGCAGTTCTAGACCCATCTTTTGAGTTGCTGTTCTTCGAATATAAGCATAAGGGATCACATTGCCTTTCTGTTTCATGTAACATTTTGAGATACACTTCAGGCTATGGGGGTTTATGACTCTCATCCCTGCTGAGGAACCTTCACTTTCACTTGAGTATCCATGAAGTGAAGATTGCAATCTGGCCACATGTGGGGGAATTAGTACACTTGCCATTTCTGGACTGAGGCGGTCCTGGTTTGAGGTGGGGTACAGTGGGGGGGGGGGGGGCGGGGGGTTGACTGCTCTACCGATGGTGAATGAGTTATTGCACAAAATGTGACCCAACTGTTTATCACAGTGTGACTAAAAGAATTCTTTTAAAAAAAATCCCAAGGAGGTACTCATTCTGTCAACATCAAACGGCTCTTGACGTGTGTTCGTACAATGGTGAAATTTATGGAAATGCAGATTTGTCAGTGCACAACAAAGCGCCCTTTGATGAATACCTTTGATTTGAGATACATGATAATATATTTAAAGTCAAACATTTACAGTGTGTGTGCCGAAACAACACAGGGCAGCAGCGAGTGCGAGTGAAGTGGGTTTGAAGTCTTATTTATACGTTTTATCTCAGTAATGTTTAAAGCCCAAAAGGTTAATCTGACACCAATGGTTAGTGACTATAGTGAGGGTTTTTATGTGAACTGTAATTTAGCTGTGTGACAGTCTGCGGTAATTAACCGAGCACAAGCTAAAGCCTGTCATTAGCCGCAGAAAACACAGGTCCCGGGAGGCTAGGGGGAATGGGGTGTTATGACTTATCGGATGATTCATAGCACTTTACGAAAGAGGCAGAAATTTTCTGGACTTCAGCAACCAAAATGGGAAAACAACCCATAGCGTGAACAAAAAATAGACTGCATTAGCCGATTCACCTTCTATAGAAATGTCTAGAAGCTGTAGCTGTGTTTATTGGGGGGGGGGGGGGGGGGGTGATTAGCTACCGGCTTGATGGCTCTGCAGTTGAGCTGACTCCAGTGCCGTGTGGAGTCAGGTAGCTTGGCTCCTGGGCTCCACTACAGCTCTGGCAGTGCTATCCATCAGCCTTGATCTTCACTGGGTTTGCCCTGACTTTTTCTGGGCACTCCTGCTTCCTGCGACATCCCGAAGGAATGCCGTCTCAGAAGGCCTGTAATCCCGTTTAGGGACACGCTGCACCCCCTGCAGCGACCTGCTGTTCCAGCCCATTTTTGGTAGCCACTGTTCCTGTCTTGTGGCCTCTGGCCCTAAGAGCTCCTTCCAGGTTTTTCTGGGTCTGGCCGTGCTGGGAGTTAATGCTGACAGACGAGCTTAAACTCAGCCATGCTGTAATATTCATGCTGTCTTCCTGTCGAGTATGAGAAGACATTTTCCAAAAAGTGACTTTAAAATTTAATGCTTCGATTGAATTGCTTAATTGAATAATTTAAGTTTCATAAATAGAGAATGATGGTAATAATTTGCATAAATACAGTGCATCAAAAAAAATCAAGATGAAAAATATCTAAGTGACTTTATGAACGACTCCTATGCAGTAAACTCACTGACATACTATAAACCTGCTTCTCTGTACGTTTCAGTTACAATTCACAACAAATCTGTAATATTGTTGCCAAATCCATCCCTCAGATAAAAATTTGCAGAAACTGAGAGTTTGTGATAAATACCAGTTTAATCAGTACATTTTAAATATGCTGCCTCTTCCACAAACAAGGTACTGCAAAAGAAACATCGACATCCCGTGTATATGTGGGTAATGCCCATTCGCTGTGTGGCTTCTGGTGTCTTTCTGTGATGTGTTGCGAAGGTAAACTTTGCTTTCAGTAATCATTAATTTCGGAATAGTTATTGATAGAAATGTTTAGTTACAAATTATGACCTTTTCTTGTACCTAATATGCCATGTACCCCCCCCCCCCCCCACCGCGAGAAGGAAGCTGGAATTTGTTGCTCTTGCCACTGTATAAAGTGGTGTGTCCGGGTGTTATTTATCTACGTGGTGTATATTTCAGCAAGGCGATATAACTGTGGCAGGCGTGTGATTTACCAAATGATCCATAAACAGTATGTAGAGCGCATTCTGTGTCAGCATTTTCAAACTCCTGGGCGTTTTGTTTTACCCCCGCCCTTAATCAGGGGGTACTTAGCACCCAGACATGTCCCGCGACCCCCCCCCCCCCCCCCACCCCACCCTGATGGCTGACACTCCTCAACAGGCATGTAGGGGGATGATTTATGTTCCCCCGCCCCCCACGTCACATTGTGGAGGTATTGCAGCTGCAGTGGGAGTTCATGCAGCTGGCCCGCGACCCCCCCAACGCCGTCCCATACGGTTTGGGCCCGACACCTGATCGCCGCCGGGCAGGACACTTGGGATCTTACAAAAATGGAAAAACTTCCAAAGGCAGAAAATCGACACAAGCTTCATTTATTACTGCTGTGAGTCCTTTATATAAATCCATCCTCCTTCGCATTTATCTTGTATGTACTTGATTTATTGGAATTTTTTTATGGTTTTTGTGGTAAAGTGTTACTATTATTTAGCCCTGTCTGCTTGTGGAAGTGTCTTGTACAGATGAAATATGAAATGGTCTCCCGCATTGTTTTCATGCAGTTTTTAAATCACTTTCTTTATCCTGATCGGTTTTTACTTTGCATGTATTGCAGAGTAACTCCAGGAAAGTTTATGGTTGTCCATTTTATGGTGTTTAGAAATGTATCCATGTTTTATAGTAATGAGGAAAGCCTTGTTCAGGGGATGCTGTCTCTGAAAGAATGCCCCCATCGAGTGTTCCACTTGGGGGGCAGAGAGCAGGGTGCCTGTGGGGTTTTGGTGAAGAACGTGAGCTGAGGAAACTGATATGATCCGAAACATTACCGGGCAGGAGCTGAGTGTGCCCTGAACGCCGCCCCAAGGATGCACTGTGCTTAAGGGCTGTGATTTATTATCAGCTCGTGTTAAAGAGCGTGTCTTGTGCCGTGTGCTGCAGCGCTGCAAAGTGATCCTCCTCCACTGTGGAGCAGTCACATGACACTCGGGCCAGCCAATGGCGAGGGGGTCATGCTGTCTTTGAAAACGCAAAGCCATGTGGCCCCTGTGCTGCTGTCTCATCGCATCACGCATCTCTGTTGATTCCCGTCCAGGATGACTTACGAGATGCAAAAAGTGGGGAAGACAAAGAAAGAATGCGACGCTTAATGCGAGTCGTCAGTGCTCACAGGAAGCAGCCCAGAGCTCCGGATTTCTGCTCCTTTTACTTCAGGTCCCATAATCACTGTTTTGTCAGAAATTATAACATGATTCCCTATGAGTCTGCATTGTTTTAACGCGTGGTTTGCCCAAATTTCTGTTTTCACGCTGCTTAAACTCAACCCTGCTCTACATTTCTCTATTAATTTTTAAATCCAGTAAATTTATTAAGCGCATTTCCTTCACACTTCCCCATACCTTTGAAATGCATATTAAACAATGAAACCTTCACAATACAGCCTGAAAACACGACATCGCCTTTTTAAAAATGCATTTCACTCCTTTGTCTTTTTTTTTTCTTCGTTTCCCCAAACACTCGGTTTCCTACAGATCATCCCGGCCTACATCCTAATGCAGGTAGAGCGCACGGTAAATAATTCAGACGAAATTAATTTTACAGCACCTTGTTTCCACAGAGCCCGCCAGCATCTGTTGTCAAGCTCCGCGTTTACACCGCTGGCCACTGCTCTCCTGCTACGTGCGAGATGTTTTATTTAATTCCCCGATGTGTCACTTGGTTGAAGGAGATACGCCGGGTTGCGGTGAACCTCCCCCGAACCCCTGAACCCTTGCAATCGAAGATCGGCCCCAGTTACTGGAAGCCAACTCCAGTCCGTCTCCTACAAAATGTGACGGGACCCTGTAGCAGCGGAGGTGTTAAACAGAGAGTCCATTTGGAAATCACTGCCCATAATGAAATGGAGTATGCACTATTTATAGAGAATTGGCAGCTTTGGACACACGGCAGACCCTCTTCCCGGTGCCCTGCAGTAAATCTGAATGCTTTTACTTCTGGCAACCCTTTAGTTTAAGGTCATAAACCATTAATACATTATTAACAATCATCGGATAATATATTAAAAGATAGAAAGATTCATTCACAATCAAATTTAGAGATGTATTACAACTATATCTTGCTCCTCTTTTACAAGGTAATTATGAAAACACCTGTTAATCACTTGCAAGTATAAAACAATGGGTTTGTTTTACGAGCTCTTTAGGAAACGCTCTTTGTAATGCATTATAAATGTGATTATAGGTTAATCTTTTATCTATGATTATATTGTCAAATGATTAGTGACACTTTATTAATAGCTAAGGTGCAAATGTTAGAGTGTTACCTAACCTTAGAGTTTAATCTGTGTTATATGGTTTTCAATATATTTCAGTTCAGCTACTTAAATAATCCCAAATCTGCTGGCACTGTTAGCTTTGAAAATTTTATTGAATATTTTTCCAATAAGTGAACATTTAGGACAGAGCAATACACAGGAACAACACCCACACATTTACTGGCCAGTGACGGAGCCTGTGTAATGTGTGTTAGATGTTATCAGTCCCCACAAGGGCAAATTCCATTTTATAAATATCTGTGACTGCAATCAAAAAACTAAAAATGTCAAAAATCTTGTATTTTGTTTGGTTACTTATGGTTAAGGTCAGGGCTGGGTAGGGGTTAAGGTCGTCATGTTGGGATTAGGGTTTTGCCCATAGAAATGAATGTACAATCCCCACAAAGATATGAGTACAGGTGTGTGTGTGTGTGTGTGTGTGTGTGTGTGTGCGCATCATGTGATGGATTGCCATCCTGTCCAGGGTGTCCCCCTGCCTTATGCCCCAGGCTGCCTGGGACAGGCTCCAGGCCCCCATATTTCATAGATGGATAGATCAAGATTAATATTATACAAAGGAAAAAAAGCAAACTGACACTTGTCGTTCTGCTGCACCTTGGAAATGATCATCCTGTTACAGCTAATGTTACATCTCGATGTACTTTTCTTATACAGCGACAAGCACACTCTGTTTATTAGGTACACCTGCTTGCCAACGAAAACAGCCTATCCCTCCAAAGAGGGAATCATGTGACTGAAACTGAATATATACAGCATACAGACAGGGTCAAGCGGTTCAGTTACTGGGCAGCTTAAGCATTAGGACGACTAAGACACTTGATCTAAGTGATTCTGAATGTGTTGTGATTGTTGGTGCCAGACGAGGTGGTTCCAACATCTCCTGGGATTTTCATGTACTACAGTGTCTGGAGTTTACAGAACAGTGCGATAAACAAAAAAACATCTAGTCTGGGTTACTTCAGTGACTGGAAACCACTTTGTTAATGAGAGAAGTCACGGGAGAATGGCCAGACTTGTTAAAGCTAACAGGAAGGCTACAAGTGCAGAAATAACAGCGGTGTGCAGAAAGGCTTCTCAGAAAACACAACTCAAACCCTTAAAGTGGTTTTGAAGGCAAAAGTGGAACCTACCAAATACTAGGTATGTCTCACAAAATGGCCAGTGACTATGCATTTTATTGACATCTAATGATGATTCTTTATCATTTGATGGAATTTTGCATCTTATGATAACATGCAATAGCACTTTTAATGTGATGAAATTTAGTTTTTTTCCCCCTGAAAACAGAAACAGCTGCGTGCGTGTTTTGGACAAGAGCCACGGGAGGGCACGGCTCTGCTCGCCACCGCTGCCACCTCAGTGACACCTGCAGTAAAACAGGCGAATGCAGGCGGGCATGGACCCGGGGCCCGGGGCCCTCTGCAGGGCTTCAGCAGGTGGAAGCTGCTAATAGGGCTTGTCCAGGCTAGGGAGGCTGCCAGGAACAGATGTGTTCAGTCAAATGACTAATTGAAACCTTAAACAAATCCAGCAGCTTGACCATTTCGCCTGCATAATAAGGCATACACTGATAAAGGATGTGGGGGGGGCGGGCGGGGGGTGGGAGGAAAAAAAACACACCCCTCTCATCAACGGTGCCACGAACAATCACGAGAAAAGATGAAAACGACGCTTGGTTTATCCAGCAAATGAAAGCATGTAACTAGATGGTGTCCCTAGAGTCCATTTCCAATTTTAATAATACATCAAGGAGCCGTACCCTGAGCAAACACTGTCTACGTCAAAGCCAAACAAAGCAAACTACTTACTGGCTGCGTGTTGAGAGACAACTCCCAGTGCTGAGAATTTCACACATTTCTGAAGGTACATTACATGATAGCTATTAGTTAAATTAAAAGCCATTATGTGAGTATCAAGTTGAACCTCTCACGTTAAAGATTACAAACTAGAACTTTCCAAGCTTTTTTATCTTCTTCCCTCTTTCGTTCTTTACGGTAAAGAGCTGCAAGTTGAGCCTGAGTCAAATTATGTGCATGAATAATAAAATACTTTCTAATTAAAAACTGTAGTTAAATATGCAAAAAATCCAGCGATAATGAGATTGTGCAATACCTTAGAGTAAAGCCCATTATAAATGACTCAGAAGTGCAAGTCTGCCTGACCCAGACAGTGTGTACGGAAAGAACACGCACGCGGGGGCAGTGAGGTGAAAGGTGTCGTCGCTTTGCCCTTAGACACCCAACCACATCCCTCAAGCTAGGATGGAGTCGGTTCAGGTAAATGCCAGACATGAATGTGGTTAACCCCCCCCCCACGTTTGCTTAACTTTTGATTCCAAGTATGGATTTTATTCTTTCCTGCTCCCCCTGCATACCTCCCCCCCAATTCGGCTGCCTGTCTCCTAACATCTGGCAGAGTTCTTGCATTCAGAAATGTATAAATAAGAAATGGAAGTCTTCAAAGAGATATTTACCATGCTCTCGCAGAGAACGTTAGCCAATAAAGAGCAGAGGCCTGTCAATTACACCGCGACTAGTCTGGATCCATAAAGAACACAGTTCCAAGTATATTACTTTCTGAAGTCTTTTTGAAGACAATTACACTTTCAGAAGGACAGCCATGTTTGATGTATTATGGAAATCGACGCTTATAAATTCTCTGTGTCCCTGTTCTTTTGCCCCACGGCATTATGGGTGAATAGCAAATGAAGGAGGAGCTTCACGCCGGATAGTTAGGCGCTGAGTCAGCACGCCATTGTCAATACCTAAGAATATGAAGATTATGGAGGCAAAGCATGGCTTCACATTTACATAAGGCGCTGAAATAAACACGCTTCTGTAGTATATTCATTTATCTGGCAAGCGGCAGGTCGGCTCGGTATTTAATATTCAGGGGAGACTGAAGGAAAAACTTAATTCTGATAAAAAATGCTTGGCGTTGCATGTTGTCAGACAAGATGGTGTCAGGCTGCTGGAGCGGAGCTGAGACTCCATGTTTATGCTATCGCAGGTCAATAGGCTCGTGAGTGCTTTATTAAAATGAACAGGACCCCAGCTGTGACAGGCCCATCAGCTATGCAAGGCAATAAAACAAATCAGCTGTCACTTAGCAATCCCTGCATCCCCCCCCCCCCCCCGCCCCCCGTCAGAAATGTGCCTCATCCTGAAGTTGTTTTCAAGAATTGGAATGAAAATCAGCATGTTACCCCTCCCAACCCAAAAAAAAAATGATCTTGTGCGATTTTTCAAATATAGAGACAATTGCTGATTTATTTTTCCCTAATTAGCATACTGGTGTTCTTTCCAGAAATTTTTAAAAAATAAACTTCTTTTTTTTTTAAACTGTATGTTAGATGTTACCTCTCCTGTAGACTTTAAATATCTAATTTGAATAAAAAAATGCACAGTTTAACCACAGTCACCATCTTCTTACCATCAGAAGGTCGGCTAACCGTAAGCGGTTTCATTGAGGTAGGCCTCAATAAAACTAATGGCTGCTTGAGCTTAAAATACAACTGGAGCAGTGACTTTATTGTTAAAGTAAAAATAAAATAATGGACTGTAACATGGAACGGCGGTAGTGAAGTGAGCTTTAACCAAGAGTGGCTTACAGTTTGATGTTTGAAATATGAGCAGGCGTGGAGAACAGGAGATTTTAGTGCATCAGATGGATGTGCTGATGTGCAGAAAGCCATTTTAAACCTGCTGCTGTTAATGTTTTCGATCAAGAAATTGAGGGCCAATGAATTAGGCCTTGGCTTTTAGGCAAATAAAACTGGCTCTTGTAAAACCAATATTAATTTATTTTTCCCAGTTAAATGAAAGGTTTTTGTTTTGGAGGGAAATTGCCTGGAGCTATAATGAGTCTGCCCATACACGCTTTCTGCTGCGGTGATTTAGCAGGGGGGGGTAAATCACAACGCCCCGATGACTGTGCATAATTTCCGCCGCTAGGCTGATGGCCGTTTTGTGCGTTTCTAAGACCAGTCCTTTGCTGCATCTGAGCATAAATAAAATAAAACACTGTATACACTAACGCCACTGATAAACAACTGCTACGGACGGCATTTCATCTTCCGAACAACTAATTGCTAATTAAGAATTAAGAATTATAGGAATTCATAAATGCAGTCTTATTTATTATTATGTAAGGTTCTACAATACTAATGAAGCACTTTGGTTGGGCGAGTTTCGAACGTGTTGCGATTTCTGTCTTGCGGCGATGATGATTTCGTGACGGGTGGATTCTCTTCAGGTAGTTTGCCTCTGCTTGGTTCAGGCCTTTCCGCCCTTTGTCACCAAAAGGGGGGATCGAATGTAAGGGGTCTTGGATCGCCATATGCCTTACCGAGGTGCCAGAATTGCTCCACGTGACGGCATTAACGGCGCCTATTTTCTAATTACACAGGACCCCCCTGTTAGTGAGCACGCCTCTTTGTCTGTTCCTCTCCTTAGAAGAGACAGAGCTTCAGGCCTCATTTGATGTGACCAGATTAGCATGACAGAAGAGCAGGATGGACTTTGTTGTTGCTAAAGTGAAGATGGCTTCTTAAAGGTTTAATGGATCCAATTATAAGGGAGTATATTTCCTCATCTGTCACTGCACTACTTGACCGTATTCATTATAAATTGGTCGCCTCCCAAACAGACAGCGGAAGCCCTGGCCGGCCGGCTGCGTTCCCTCTCATAGCGACAAGGTCAGTGGCCTGATCTTTGCAGCTCTTGAACCATTTCCATATTTCTTAATTAGGCCAAGTGGCATGTAGAGGTAGGGCGTGCAGGCTTTGAGTGGCACGCATGCCGGCGCGAGGGAGCTGGTGCACGGAGCGTGGTGACACCCGGGCGGCGTGGGGGTGCGGGAGCTCGTTCGCTCAGTCATCGCAGGCCCGTTCTTAGGCGGCTGCCGCATGAGAAGGACAGCTCACGGGGGGGGGGGGGAACGTAAACAGCCCTCGTTAAGCGTCGCTTCGTTATGAGCTTTAGATGCGCGATGGAGCGTCATTGTTGCGAGGAATCCGACACGAGCGTGTGGATGACAGCACATCTGAAGCGCCCCCCCCCTCCCCAGGGGAGGCTTCTGAGGGCGCTGCTGAATGAATGCAGCCTGGCTCCCCGTACTATGCAGAACTGGGCCAGCCGCACCAGTCCAGCATGACCTGCGCCTTCCTGTGACCCACCGCTGGCATATGAGGCACAACGGGAAAGGTCATCAGATGGCCTGGCACTGGCTCACGCTCTGAATTCCAGCAGTTTGTACAGAAGCGTAATGCCGACCGATAGCCAACAGGCCCGGCTTGGTCCATCTGTGCCAGAGTTTATCATCTTGAAATGTGAAATGATTCAGTTCCTTCATTCCGGCCAATATGCAGTGCAGAGTGAACAGGAGAGCATTTTAGCTATGACAGCAGCCTGTCGACAGTCAATAATCACTTTCACCTGATTACTCTTCAGATCTGGTCCTGCTCCCCCATGCATAAATTAATTGAATTGCGACAAGATTGGTACCCTGTGTTGAAATTCTCTATTTGCTTATCCCAGTTTGCTCTCCATATGACACATATACAGGTGAGTGAAATCTTGGGGTCACAGCACAGGATCAGCCAGCATTCACCGACCCTGGAGCTGAGTCTTCCTCAAGGCGGCATCCATCTGTAGGTCCTGGGATTTAAGCCAGTGACTTTCCAATCATAGGCAGAGTCCTGACCCACTATGCCACACACTGGACCCCCAAGATTTGGATCCAGTATATCTTGTGTGTTGCTCTAATACACCAATTAATTCCCAGTATCACTTCCAGACATATTTGCCATTGATTTACACAACGTGACTCTTCTGAAAGCACGGAAATTAAAGACAGCAGCTGGAAGCGGAAGAAAAGACTCAGAGTGTGGATCTTCTCCCGGTCTGCGTGTTTGAAGTCAGGCCTCTTCCCTGCATTGCTATTCACTGCCGACACACTGAGCTGCAAATCCCATTGTTTTTACCCTGCTACAGGCACAAAGAGTGGGTATTGCCCAGGGACTGGTCTTTGTGTGTTTTCATCCGGGTGACCCCTGAGCCACCCGTCGCCGAAGCCTGCGGCCCTCTCAGTAGAGCGGGACAGGGGGCAACACTTTATGCCGGAACTTTTAATGAAAGAGCCTAACGGGCTGGAAAGGAGGGCAATAATCAAACTAGGTTTTGAAGTTCGAAATCACAAATGTTTATTTTAGCTCGAGCGAGACCATCCGCACCTTGTGTGTAGATGCAGCACGTGACACGTTTTCTGTCTCCTGGAAGAACAGCTGTTTCTTAATTTAGTGGCAGAGCACAGAGATGCAGACGAGTCGTTGCCGTGTCACCGAGAACGGCGCATGCTTACTCTGTCATTACGTGGCTCGTTAAAGACCTAAACGAGCCTTTTATGCTCCGTTTTCTCACAGCTGTTGGTGGTCTGCAGTGAAATCGCACGTCCTGCGGTGATCTGCTGACTCTCCAAAGTGTAGGCGCCGGAAGTGTTATAACGAACCTGTTAATTGGGCTGTATGGTTGATCTTAGCCCCACAGCCTGGCTGATGTGACTTTAGAAGGCCAAGAGCCCAGGCGGGCTGTGTATTCAGTGATGGAGGTGCGGGTAAGGGTGTGGACCGGGGCGGCATGGAATAATCCCCACCAGACCGCCGCTGACTTCCTAAAGGAAGTGCATTTCTGGACTGTCCTGTCGAACAATTAGAAAGGGTGTTGCGTAGGGAAGAGCTGCGGACCCACTCCCCCCTCCCCACGTGTTATGATTGGCACAGAGCTGGGAAAACTCGTCCCGCTTGTCAGAGGTGCACAACAACATCCTCACATGAGCTTGGGGGCCCAGAATAATCCGGAAGTTTGTGCTCCGCTTGATGCCCCACCTCCTGCTCTCTCTGGGGACTCATAGTGATCAAATGGACCCGATTTTACTGGAATTTTGCTGCCCTTTTAAAATGCCTGTTTTGTTGACATGAAAGAGGTAAAAAGTGCCAATTTAAATAACAAATTAGGTAATTACAAAAACGAAGCCCCCAAAAAATAAACCTCTTTGGGTAATAATTGTACATGGTTTTCTCTGGAGGAGATGTGTGGTGCTTATCAGCGAGGCTAGTGGACATCGCTGTGGCAGCACAGGGTGACAGAGATTTCAGTCTCTCCTGCTGCTTAACCAAGCGAATGACCGGCAGCTGAGGCGGGGGGGGGGGGGGGGCTTGGGGGGGTGGGGGCTACACTAGAGCTTCCACCAGAGTCACAGGAGCGACCAAGAGTGCCTAATGAAAACTGACCCTGATTTAATACACCCCCTAATCATATCCACGCTGTTTATCACACCGGCCATGATGCACAAAGACGGCCTCACAGATAAGCACAATAAATACATTTTAATAAATACCTATTATGCTCTCTTCATTTACACATTAACTGTGACCCCACATGGGGCTCCTACTGGTTATTAAGAGAGAGACAGGAGCACTATGAATACTTAATAAAGTGTTGGGACCAATAAAGTAGGATCATGCTTTACTGTATATTTACAGAAATGATGTTAAAGGGAGATTTGGGGCAGGGGGTGGCACAAAATGGCAGTGTGTGTGTGTGTGTGGTGTGTGTGGATTAGGTTTATATTACATTGTGGATAACAAATGTTACTTATGGTTAAGGTTAGTCCTGGGTAGGGGTTAAGGTCGTCATATTGGGATTAGAGTTTTCCCCATAGGAATAAAAGATTCCCCACAAAGATATAATTCCAAACCTGTGTGTGTGTGTGTGACTATTTATACATACACATGTGTTTGTATTCATATCATTGTGGGGACTGTCCATTCATATATATGGGAAAAACCCTAATCTCAACATCAGGACCTTAACCCCTACCCAGCCCTAACCTTAACCATAAGTAACCAAACAACATACAAGACTTTTGACATTTTTAGTTTACAGTCACAGTGTTTTATAAAATTGAATTTCCCTTGTGGAGATCTAAAATATGGCCCTCACAACAAGTAACAGGTTTTTATCACATCGTGGGGACATTAGGTCCCCACAATGTAATATATACATGACCCCCACACACACACACACAATACACGTTTTGCATCTATGCAGGGCCCAATGCATGTGTATTACATAGACACACGTATGTTCACCTATGTAATAACTGTACCTGAGCAGTACATAAATGTGTGTGTCTTGTGGTTGGCACTGACACGCCCCACACGCCTGTGGAGAGCGGTAGGGTGGCATCGGTCCGCCCCGCTAATGACACTAATGGTCCTCTACTGGTGTGTGCGATCTTAGGTCGAGGGGGGACACTTGAATGGAAAAGAGAGGTCAAGGACGAATAAGCCGCATGTTTGAAATAAGCCGCACGCGACCTCCGCAGAGTAGACCGGATCATTAAAAATAATCTGCGCCAGCTTTCTGTTGCGGGGGGGGGGGGGGAGCTCCTTTTGATTCGGCGTCTCTCTCCTTCGGTGATTATCAGTGTGGCCTTGTTCCAGCCATATGGATGGGCACCGCAGTGAGCGCTGCACCAATACCTGGGTGGTTAATTAAGAGCTGTTGCCAGGCCACGAGAAGCAGGCCCGAAATCCCCCGTGTCCGTCGACAATGAGCAGCTTTTTTAGCAGGAAGAAGTCACTGGGGAGCTGCAGAAGCGCCGGGTAATTATTTGAGATAACATAGAGAGGAAGAGGGGGGAAATGTGCATTTGAAAAGAGGACAGGCAGCGAGAGGGGGAGAGAGAGAAAGGGAAAATCTATAGTAAAAAGGTCAGCGTCTTGTTTTTCTGTGGAGTGTCAACAGTCCACTGTGCCTTTTTTTTTTTTTTTTAAATGAATGACAACAGATTTGGCTTTTATAAATATCTAATTCAGTATTCAGATGTGGTGATTGTTAGCTCTTGCCTGCCAATCTGCCCTGAATGGACGGTTTCCTATAGTCTCTATCCGATCACCGTCCCTGTTTTGTTGAAGCAAAGCCGTTGTAAGTTCTCCATTTAGGACCTGATAATAACCGGTAGAAGGGCTGCAGTATGGGGTCCATCCCGAACGGCAAGCCGGCGTCCATGACGCCCTTAATTAACTGGGTGCTCCTCTTGGATGCTTTATGTCTAGTGGACTGTTCAGCATGCCTAATGGCCCAAATCTCTGTCAGAGGACACAGGGAACACGTGGGCTAAAGGCCATTTAATGTCATATTAATTTGAAGGATGGGACCTCGCATGCGTTGGGGCCACGCTTGTGATGTGCAGTAACTGGTTGCCCTTAATGACACAGAATGTGAATTTACTGAATTTCGGATGTTTTTTAAAAGACTTTATTTTCAACAACTGCAGTCCTGTTTTCTATTTTGGACCATGCATTTAAATCAATTATTACCTGTATTGAACAAATTATCGTACAGACATTATAGCTTGTATGTAATTAACACTAATTAAGATATTGATATGAGAAGTAGTAATGATGGTCAAAATCAGTTTTTATATGGTTTTGAACAATCAGTGCTATAGTTGTTTTAATTAAGTCAGTCCTTAAGGAAATCAGTTATTTTCCCATTAGATTATGAATTAAGTGAATGCAAGGGTCATTGTTACTAACAGCATCTGATAACAGAGAGTGGGATCAACGCTTAATGTTCATCTGTGTAATCATATCAATATCCTTTGTTTAAGTAAGTATGATGGCTGGCCTTTCTTGGATTATAGTAAGCTTTATAGAAACGCACACTTTTATTCTGAACGTTTATTCATAATACCTGCACTGTATAGCGGACACCTGCTAATCGACTATCTCGGCTGTTATATCTGCTGGATACTGTTTTAAGACCGTGATTTGAAAGCACCTTTTGCCATCACACTCGTCACATTCAAGGTTTACCGACTCACAGAGCTAAGCCGTACAGCAGGAACCTCCAGGCCGCGGGTGTGTCTTCGGAATGGTTACGTTGTAATCGCATCCGCTGGTCTTGCGTTGCAATGTGGCCGTGGAACCCCAAGTGACAGGTTCAAATATTCATGAGGGTAAGAAACAGGCAGCCAGGGAGATGGGGGGGGCAGGGGGCACGTGGTGTCTCCCATTACAATACTAGTGGCTTGACAGTTCCTTGTTGCCAAGTGTCGTCAATGAGAGCCGTCAGTTTGTCGTGCCCAGGACCGGCCTGGTCCTTCACCTCTGGCTCACCGCGTGCCGGAACGCAGTTCCTCTGCCCGTTTGTCGACAATGTGACCCGCCGGTCGCTGTGGCCCCCGACTCGTCTCCTGTTGCCCCCGGCGGCTGCTGGCGGGTTGAGCTGTCAGAGGAGATGAGTCCTTGGCGGCGTAAAGGTGACCAGATGCGGGATAATGAGACAGACGCGTACAGATGCTAATGCTACTGCCGGCCGGAGAGGAGCTGTCTTTGTTAGGCAGGGCCAGCTGTGGGCTGTCAGGCTCCCCCTGATTCCGGCTCAGGATCAGCCTCATTGGCTGTGTGTCAGTCAGTCTGCACCCTCACCAGGGCACCGGGTCCCCTGTGATTGGATGCCCCCCCCACGCATGTCCTCACCCAGTGGGCTGATTAACCGTCCATGAGCCCTGGAGCCTTCTTCTGCATTTTGTTTTCTGATCAAAATGCAATACAAGCCTTTGTCAACATCTATGTCAGCAGCAATAAGGACTAAGCATTGTTAGCTTGTGCATAATTAGGGTCTTTTCACTGTGAATCTGCCACCTGTGTTGACCAGCTAGCCAGGGAATTACTTTCTTCCGTACATCATTAACTTTTTTTTTCTTTTTACATTGTTTCCGCAGTGTTCCTGTGAGCAGAGTTAAAATCACACTGTTATTAAATTTCAGCACCGAGAATGGTATAATGTCAGATCTTTCCTGAGGAAAGGTGGTTTAACGTTACAGGCATTTCATTATAAAATTGAAATATTTTTAATGAGCTTGCTGGGAGTAACATGACCTGTGTGTAATCCTAGTCAACATAAAACTGGCACAGGATGTTTTTAATTTTAATGTGATTATAAATAGATTTTTTACGGATGATACGTATGTATCATGCAGTATTTCTTGTATCCAAAATTACGTTATATGCTGCCTTAAGTATTCCACAGGCCATTATTTATATTATATATTCATGTTATATGGTGCCGAACATCTGCGATAACATGGGAAATTTTTAACTTGCAGTGCTATTTACTGCATTGTTACTGTAAAACAAAAAGCTCAGTTACTATAAGGTAATGCTTGAATGCTTGAGAGTGGTAGTGTGGGAGAACTCCATGACCACAAAGTGTTGGTCCAGACCAGGCCTGGTGGTCTTACAGCGACGCCCCCCCGTTCATGCGTATGCATGCTAGTGATGTAGCAGGATTGCACTTGCCCACCCTCCCCAGCAAGCTCCAGCAGGCCCTGCAGAGGTGTGGGTCCATTACAGGCTTGCAGGATGCTGCTCTGCAGGCACGCCTGTACCAGGGATTTCATTCCATCGGAACACGTAGGGACCTAATTACTTCAGTCAAGTGTAATTGAACTCATTCAGTCTGTACTGCGGTAATAAAGGTCCAAGCTATCTGAGGAGGATGTTGAAACCCTGTTTATTTAAGTGATTATTCCTTGGCAGGGAGGCTTCAGAGCTACTCATGATGCTGTGGTCCCTCTGCTGGGTGACACAGGCTGGGGAATGTTGCTGCGTGCACTGCGACGGCTGCATCCTCCATTTCTGCGATCGATAACCACACAGGTCGAGAAAAATAAATAAATCAGGTGCCAAGGTTTTTTGAATGGATTTAGGGTATTTTGAGGGTGCTGAATTCAAAAATCCGATTACTTTTGCTGAATTGGTTCTAGGGTTTTCAGATAATGGACATCCATGAAAATAATGCGTTCCCCAATGCAACTTGTGTGTGATAACAAATGCAATAGCTTTTGGTCTGTCTTTTGACTTTTTTATCACATCACGGGGACAGCAATCGGGATACACAAAATACTCATGCTTCATGTGCCTCTGGGATAGCAGGACAAAGCAAGATCATTGGACAAAAGTGTCATGGCCTACAAGGAGGAAATGATTGTTGGTGCTGCGAATATCATCAACAAGCCGCTGGTGGACAAGAACAAAATCATTCTTCCACCGCTTAATATTAAGCTCGGATTGATGAAGCAATTTGTTAGGGCTTGGGACAAAACGGGTAATTGCTTCAAGTACATTTGTAGATCGTTGATATTTTATGGGTTCCACTGAAATAAAGGTAGCTGATTACGAGAAAGATCACGGTGTGTATGTTGATGCTTCCATGTCCCACTCTCAACAGTGTGGGGAAGCAATAAAAAAGGCCAATAGAATGTTGGGTTACATCTCTAGGTGTGTGGAGTTTAAGTCAAGGGAGGTGATGCTACGATTATGTAATTCCTTGGTAAGACCCCACCTAGAATATTGTGTGCAGGTTTGGTCACCATACCTTAAGAAGGACATTGCTGCCTTGGAAAAGGTGGAATGTAGGACTACGAGAATGATTCCTGGTCTTAGAGGAATGTCTTATGAGGAGAGGTTAGCTGAGCTGAATCTGTTTAGTCTCAAGCAAAGGAAACTAAGGAGGGACAAGATCCAGGTATATAAGATTCTAACAGGTCTGGATGCTGTTCAGCCAAATGGCTACTTCAATATTAGTTTAAATAATAGAACTCGTGGCCATAAGTGGAAATTAGCGGAAGAACATTTTAAAACCTTTGATGGTCCTCAGATTCATAAACTCATGAACGATTCCAATTTTGCCAAATGCTTGAATGACACTGAGACTTCGACCTGGAAGAGTTTTGTCTGTTGTGAAGAACTACTTGGGTAATCACAGAGCAGACAATTATGAAGAATTTGTGCAAGATATACTGGATAACTTCAGAAATTTGGTAGTTAATATGAGCATTTCCATAGCCTTTAAACAGATTTCCAGATAACCTTGGAGACTTCAGTGAGGAACAAGGCGAGAGGTTCCACCAGGATATGAAGGTGATGGAGGAGAGCTATCAAGGCAGATGGGACATACACATGATGGCCGGCTGCTGTTGGAGTCTCCAATGTGATTGTCCTGTTGACACACATCAAAGGAAATCGCAAGAACAGCGATTTTTGAAGCATTGACATTAATAACAATTAATAACTAAATATTGTATTAATCAAATTATAAATAACTTTTTCCTGTCACTGTTAGATATTTTTGATTTCTTTTTTGTATGATGTTAGACTGTTCACTTACTAATTGCAACTAAAATAAAAATATTCTTGCAATTCTGAATGCTTTTCAAACGTGTTGCGTCAATTAATTAATTAACTTTTAAATATCTCAGAAACTAGAGCCAACCTGGCAAAATCGAAGTCCTATTCTTAATCAAGACCATAAACTTAATATAAAACCATTCAGACATCGTTGGCACCAAAATCACTGTATACTAGTGTAATCAATAACCACAGTCAGGTTACTGTTTGCCAGCGGTGGATCAGTATCACTTTGGTAACAGGCTGAAATCTGTCTGTGCACATGGAGACCAGGGTGCAAGGTGATAGGAGCATAGTCATTGGAGCAGACTGAGGTGCACTCTGATAGGACCATGCCGATAGGTGCACTCTGATAGGACCATGGTGATAGGTTACTGCCATTAAATGGGACATTTGTCCTTGGACAAGCAGCCGTTGTCAAAACAGCTTTAGTGAGGCCTGATGACTGAACATGTGAATTTAATTTTAACAAATACACCACTAAAGCCAACAAAATGGTAGCAGTGAATAATTACACAATGTTTGTGTTAGATGCACATTTATTTTTATGCACACACAGACAATTCAGTGGGTGATTTCTCTGTCTGCAATGACTTTATTTTCTCTGAATGTTCACAAATTTCACATCAAAGTAGCTGTGTTCATGAAATGTATGTAATGCTACCGTGCTGTGTATTTATAAAGTCCCTTGCTCATTGTAATTCGGATTGCAGTTATTCATTCATTATTCATTATTATTCAAAGATATTAATAATTGTGGTTTTTCACAATTCACATGTGCACCTCCTACTTTTAGCAGTCTTCTGTTATTTTTTTTTTTTTAACTTCGTAACCAAGCTTTAACTAAGTAAAGCAAGTAATCTTGGTATGTACCAAGGGCAGTCAAGTGCTAGTCCCCTGAATCCGTCAGGGTATCCATGCCTGAATAGTACTTTCCACTGCTGTCCTGCTGAGAGAGCCCAGGAATGTATGTGTGTATATATATATATATATATATATACATTAAATTCCCACATAGCAACTGATTCTGGGCCAGATCCACCTGCATCTCCTTAAATCTGGGTGCCGGCAGAATCTGTACCAGAATCTGTCCAGAGTTCTAAATGCTTACAGTTGGTCTGTATACACTCTAATGATCCGGCGCACATTCGGCTGACCATATAGGTATGATCAGTTACTTACCAGATGTGCAACTGATGCGACAAGAATCTGAGGGGCGATTACCCCACATAGCAAGATGAGTCTGAACCGGATCAGGGCCAAATTTGCCCAGAAATTGTCACAGATCCGTAATTTGCAAAATGGACCGATGCTGGTCTGAATCCACTGTCTGGATCTGAAGTAGATAAAGGCCATATCAGGGCCAACGTTTTTGAATCTTACCGGTATCTGCACCAGAGTCAAAAGTTAAATTCAGAGCTAGTTCAGACAGGGGCAGTGAGTGGCTTGGTGGGCTAAGTCTTTGTGCCTGTAATCTGAAGGTTGCTGGTTCAAACTGGTTGGCAATTAGTATGGTAAAAGAGTCTGAGCCACATTTAACAAGCAAAACATTATTTATTTGGACCATTGGTGCATTCCATTTGCCCTCGGAACTCGGATTCCGAGTTTTGAAGCTGGAAGTGATGACATGAGCGCTCCTGTTTCTCGGAGATCCGAGAAATATCTCGGAGCAGCACAGAAGATCCCGAGTTCAGAATCCAAGATGGCTGCGCCCTTTATCAACAGAAGTGAAAGTGGTAGTTTTATACTGTTTAAGCACTACTTCTCATTTGTGGCTCATTAAATCGGTTGCACACACTATACCGTCCAGCTTATCTGTGGACGTGTTGCTACGGAGTTTTATATGTAGAGCATCGCACGTAATGTGTTATCAACTGATATTGCTAACAATGGCTAACAAGTAACCGGGCTAGAACTGGATCAGTCAGATTATTTGTTGGATTTAAGGTAGTTTGGGCTAATTGTAACTGAACAAAGATAAAGGCCATTTAAACTGAGGTACCTTAAATCCGACAAGTAAACAAAAAATCTTGCTTTTTGATACAGGTCTATGGTATTGCTACTTCTGTGGCAAATGGAATGTATTAGACTCTGAGTTTTTAGCGGATGTGACATAATCTTGCAATCCAAAAATCAGATCCCAAGGCAAATGGAAGGCACCATAAAATAGGTATGTTATAATGCTTCTTTTCACTTACTTTTTAGCTTGGAAGGTCACAGTGCAGGGTCAGCTAATGTGCAGCAACCTCGGCTAAGGCTGAGGTTTGAACCAGCAACCTTCAGATCACAGACACAGAGACTTAGTCCACCAAGCCACTCACTGTCCCCGTCTGGGCTAGATCTGAATTTAAAATTTGATTCCGGTGTAAATACGGGCCAGATTCGGTAACATTCAATGTAAATCTGGGCCATGCATAGTCCTTATCCATTTCAAATCCAGAAAGCGGATTCAGACCGGTATTGATCCACAGTGCAAAATGACAACATATTTTGGGACATTTTGACAAAATGACATCCAGTTTATGGATCTGGGGTGATTTCTGAACAATCAGACTTATCTTGCTATGTGGATTGTGGGGAAATTTTTTTCAGTCCCAACAAGAGGAAACAATTTTATAAAATTTTATAACAATCTGTCAATACAATCCAAAAACTAAAAATGTGTGGTATTTTGTTTGGTTACCTGTGGTTAAGGTTAGGGTTGGGGGCGTGGTTAGGGTTGGGGGCGTGGTTAGGGTTGGGGGCATAGTTAGGGTTGGGGGCGTGGTCAGATCCACAGCGGGGCAATTCAGCGGTGCACTGCTGATGTACGCAGACAGCAGCATAATTAGCAATGCAGACGATCTTTACAATCACCGTTTTAAATCACTGCGTGCCCTCTTTTAAATGAGCCACACATTATATTATCGGTTTCATAGGAATTTTAATAACACAAAAATTTCCATGTTCCAGAATTAGCAGTTTAAATTGTCATTTCTAGTTGTCTTAGAAGATCCGGCTTATTGTTCCCTTTGGTCCTGGTGCTCAGATTGTCGGCTTCCCCCAGTCACATGTGAAATACAGAGGCTGCACATCAAAACAACGTGCGTTCAGTGAGCTCCCTGTATGGGGCAAGACGAGCGCAAAAGGCCCAATGAGAGCGATACACAGGCCTGTTAGCGCCTAATCCTCCAATCGTCCTCTTGTCAGCTAGAAAGCTCTGTACGAGAAGACGAATAATAGTGACATTGGTGCAATGTACACACGTTTTCAGCTCCTTCTAATTCTCCAATACGGTTTTGAATGTGGCTTGTAAATGGCTCCCCTATTCTTTTTCGACCTGATCCTTTGCTGCAGTCCTTATGTTCTGGTGCGTATAAAGCATCTATTTATTTCAGGTGCCTTCATTCACTTCCCGAGAGTTAAACAAGCTACTTACCGGCCTGTCAGCATCCCATCAACCTGCTGACTGAACAAAAAGAAAAAAAAAAGTCTGTTAGGACCCAGCGATCGTCTCAGTGGCCTCATGTTGTTGGTCGTGTGTAATATCCATGACAATCGTCTTGGGATTCTTGGGGGCTCTGTAGTGCTAAATCTCGGGGCTATTTTTTAGCCTGTAAGGTGCTTTATTTATGTGAATTTAAAAGAGTCATGTGAAGGGTTCTCGACTCAAAATCCTCTTCACAGGGTCAGCCCGGCATCAAAAGGCTTAAAATGTGGAGGCAGCCATCAGTACTTTGCTCACGTTCTAATAGACTGACACCAGCGCCGCTCTGTGAAAATGAGAAGCCTTACAGGGGCGACGGGGATAGAAGAGGAGGAGAGCTGAGGAATAAAAGGAATGAAAGAGCAGGGGGAATAAATGATGCAGATTTAGCCTAAATTGGAGCGACGCGCTCTTGATGGGCCGGCTAGCCTCACCTACCCTCCCTCTTGCTCCAGACCCGCGGCACAAAGCGTGGAGGCGTGGGAAGCGGTGGCAGAGCACGGCGTATCCATTTTCATGGAGCGTATGGAAATTGGGCCTGGCGGAGAGGGAAAGTAGGCGCTGACAGTGACCTAGCGACCGAGCACACCTGGAGAATGGTAAGCACCACCAAATGGCCCCACCTACCTGACCTGCAGCACATGCACCCCATTCGGAGGAGGCCCTTGGATTAACTTGGGCCCTTGTCTGTGTCATCCTGCCATTGGGCCCCGGGGACTTCCTGTGATTAGTTAATGATTCGCTATATTGACTCATTTCTTAGCTTGCTTCATGAGTAGTAGGTCAACATTGTCTCTTTGTTTTTTGTTTAAACCTCCCCTGGCAGACTCGTGATTCATACTTTGGAACGACGCATTTAATCCTCAGGCTTGTCATCTGCTACTCCTGCATCTTCCTCCTCCCTGGATAATTCGTACTGACCCACCAGAACCCGCCGGGGCAGAGAACAAAAACCGGGCCTCACACCCTGTTCCTTCCCTTTCATTCTGCATCTCAAACAGGCTCCGTCCCCAATCTGCCTCCCCAAACGGCAGAAAGAACTCACTCATCTACTGTAACTCTCCACAGCTATCTGCAGCAGTATCGGTGACACTGTGTAGAACAGATCCACCATGAATTATATGCTGTGAATTAGCAGTATTTTGTTGTGCTAGCAGGTCATTATTTAGCCTGAGATATGATCTGGGTCTGGTTCATAAGCCCAGGTTTCTGTATAGAGAGTGAGTATCAGGTCTATAATGATCTGAGCTGAGTAGCTTCACTCGAGTGTGAAAAGTGTGTATGGAAGGAAAAGAAACAATCCTGATGTCGCAATATCAAGAATGAGGCATTGAAGTGGAGGAGAAAAACTGTGGACGTGAAAGTAGATAACAAGAGAGGTCACAATAAATAACACTCAAATGCATTATGCATCGCTGGGAGATCGAGTGTGATATTGTTCAGCTCAAAATCATCTGCATCTTAGGAGTATTTTTATTTATTGCACCATTTTTTCAGCATGCCTGAGGTTGTGCAAGGGGGAAGCATTTCCTGTAGACACGGCTGAACTTCCTGTCGGTGTCAGCAGGACGGCCCACCGTGCCGAGTGGGCCACACGGCCCATTGTCCCGGAGGATGTGCTCTTGTTTTCCAGGAGGTACTAGCATGACGAACACGCTGCGCGTTGTACACCGCCGCACGTGGACGGGCTTTCCGATGGGGCAGATTCCTGTGGGCAGATAAATATCCAGGGCGACCAGACCCCCCCCAACATAATTCCCAAAATATCTTGCATTAAATTTAGTCAAGGGGCCGGGCAACCTTCCAGCTAGTTTATGAATAGGCTGACGCTTTATGTGGCATTTTCTCTAACTACAAGGCTCTCTCGATGTCTCCCCAAGGGGAATGGGCATGGAAAGACCTCAGCCCCTCCCTCTTAACAGCGCTGGATCCATGCGGGGAAGCTTCTCTGTCCACAGACGACCCAGACAAACTATTAATAACTCTCAGACTGATTAAAAACCAGTTTAGCCCTGTTAACATTAAGGCAGGAATTAGTTTACCTTATGAGGATTTTAACATAAATTGACTACTGTAATATGATTACGGAATACAAAAGGCAATTTTAAATGCGGTTGATCCACATTTTCCGTAAGGTGTGACATTTTCGTCAGCAGAGTGTGGCACAGGATAGGTGTAGGGTTTTGACATAATGGCTTGCGGTGTGTCGTGCCCTTAGTGAGTTACAGCCTTGGATGGTAGCAGGTATGTGGTCTGGAATAAGTGGTGTTGTTAGAGGTGTTAAGTTAGTCACTATAAACAGAACACAACTGCACCTTGACACGCTGCTCATCCCAGTAGGTATGGATGAGTAACTGTATAAGCCAACCGTCACGCAGAGTCACCTGCGGGCAAGAACACAGCGTACCCATCTAAGAGCACAAAGCATACAGCATTTCACATGCTTTAATACTACTTTCATTTTTTCAAATTAATATTTCATTAATAAAATGTTCTCTCATTCTTTTGATTTTAGATATTTGCGTGGTTTTGAAGCCAGACTCTCAGGGGACAGCAGGAAAGTCAGTCTTGCGAAGGGTAAGTACAATAGGTGTATGTGTGTATAGGTGAGTGCTGGAGGGCTAAGTGGGGGGAACTATTCTGCTTGTGAGAAATGTGACCGCTGTGCCTTATGACATCTCTGTATTTGTGTATAAAGTGGAAATGTGAGCGCGCTGATTTTATTGATCATGACATATGGACGGACTTCCATAATACGGATGGATGGAGGGATGGATGGATGACATTTCCAGCTTTTTTATTTCTCCCTATAATAGCAGTTTGAATAATTAAATAATGATATTTAGCTTCCTAAATATGAGGGCTTACATAATACCAATTGCATACTGTTCATGCTGTCAATCCTTGTCAAAGTATGCATAATACTTAATACTAATAGTATAGCACAATGATAATAATACTAACAACAATATAATTATTATAACAATATTATTATTATTATTATTATTACTATTATATTGTTGTTTTTTGTATGAAGGGAGGCAGATTTCTCTAAACAATCCCTTTCTGCACTATACTAGATAAATCCATCTCAAGTTGGAATGTCTTCTTGTTTTAACATCTCGCCGCGATCCTACAAGACCCACTGAAAAGGGACTTTCTGCTGCATTTTCTTCTTTGCTATGTGTACGGCCTCAGGCAAGCCGCTCTCTTCCCGTCCGGGAAAACGCAGGTGCTGTCTTACCAAACGCAACAGCACTGCTCAAGGCAGGACAGGTGTGACTCCACTCCCGAGTGCCGAGAAGGAAGGACTCACCTCATAATCACAGGCTGTTCTGTGATGGGAGCGTTTTAAAGGTTGGGGAAAGTCAGAAAGGGCTGAAGGCTCGTCTGTGTCTTCACCTCTGCATTTATCTTTAAATGGGGGAAGCCAAAGAGCAGAGGGTAGAGGCCTGGAGTTAGCAAAGAGGCGAAGAGGCAATAAAAGCCAGATGAGATAATCATGTGGCCCTGTGGCTTTGACAGGCCTCTACGTCTGCACCGTCTTGCAAGGCTATCATTAAATCACACATTAGTCTAAAACAAATTACATCAATAAAAAGACATTTCAGTGAACCCCATGACCTTAGTGCACCAGCCTGATAACAATACAGACCCGCTCGGAAAGAGTCGGTGATTTTAGTATGCGGTCCTGATGCTCTTTTTAAGTACGGAGTATTAATACAGACTCTGGAGTGTACCAGGGGTGCTAACTTTCGTCAGCTGGCTGGAGTGAGATTTTCGATTTGAGTCTGCACTCACACACACAATAAACTTACATGTATGTAACAGTTTTTTTGCCTTGTAAATAGTCTGTAGGGTTTGCAAACTGCCACAATGCTTTTCATGTAGTTAACTGTACGTTTATAATGGAATAATATAGATTTGCCGTAAGATTTCAAGAAGTGTGTCAAGAAGTGTAAGTGTCACACCGGATGCGTGAGAGTTGGAAACCCTGGTGCACCACTGTCAGGTCGTAGATAAAGGAGAATTATCTGCTACCGTGCAAATTCCTTCTAGGTACATAGATGTTACCAAAAGCAGAGGCATGGACCATTAGCACTCAGACTGGACAGATGCTTGGAGTCATCTCTGAACTCCTGTCAGTGATCAAAGGAGAGATGATCTGGAGTAAATCTAGGGGCAGTGCCTATTTCCCCCCGTTTTGCCTGTCATCCATCACCCCCATCCAGCTCTGCGTGACGATCATGCCTCAAACGTGCTACATTAGTCACTAGTGCTTCACACCGGCCAGGTGTCTTGCCCCCAGAAATCCAGGATCTCTAATCCCGGGCCAAAAGAGCAGCAGTGATTCTTCCTCATTTACAGCAGTGGATTAAACTGTAAACAGAATGGTGGGGGAGGGGGGGGTCTGGGAACGTATGAGCTGAGACAACGCGTGGCAGCCCTGCAAACAGCCATGCCTGTCACGTCTCTGCCTCTCGTCCACTTCTCCATGCCCAACGTCGACTTCTCGGTGCCGTGACTCAGAGACTATTCATCAGTCACGAGACGCATCGCATGCTGAATGTGATCGTCTCATCCGCAAACCCCCCCGCGGAGCTGTGATTAGCGCTAATACTAACCGTGGCCCTTACACACATCCTGTGCTCAGTATATTATTTAGTCTCCTGGTGATCTCTGAAAGCAGGGATTTCAGCTAAGGTCTACTATCTTGACCTTAGCATGACTCCGGTTAAACCTCTTATAGAAGAAGGGTTTCAGTTTCTGTAAGGCAGCGGCGATGACAGTGGCTTTACTGGACGTCGGTGACACTTTAGTCACAGGGATAAGCAGTATGTACATGCTGTGTCTTAAAACGTCATTTGGGTCATTTGGGTTTGTCCACCTGAAACCTGACCTGCTTTATTACTTACTTTTAAAAGCTTGTATTTGGTTTAAAGTATGGAACTTAGGCAAAGCAGTTTATTCAAACATAACATCGCTGCTGCAGTAAGAATTTGGTGTATTGTTGACTTTTGTAGTTTTATAGAGGTCCAGGAGGTGCGTGACTCAGGGGGTTAGACCTTTGTGCCTGTAATCAGAAGGTTGCCAGTTCAAATCCCATAGTTACAGTACATGTCCTTGGGGCCCTTGAGCAAGCCCCCCGCACCCAAATGCTCTAGGGGGTGCCTAACAAATAGCCTGCCCTTACACTCAGACCCCAAGCTTCACTCATAACTGTATATCTTTATGTCTCAGCAGAGAGCATGATGGGATATGCAAGAAGAAGCAGTCCAGTGTACTTGTGCGAATGGAAAATAAAGCATCATTTCACTTTCCAAACGCATGCTGACCCTCCACATTTTACATTGATCGGCCCAGTTATGATACACCCCCCCCCCTTCGCACCCCCCCATCCCCTCTGCTCCCAAGCCTCCCAACCCTGAATAAAAGTAAATATTTCTGCAGTACTGCTTCCTCTCTGTTCGAGTCGCTGAGCCTTTCTCCCAATGAAGCCCAGGGATTTAGGCCCCTGCCTGATGTGACAGCCCCCCCCCCCCCCCCGCCTTAGCATATTCATGACAAATATGGACTCATTTCACAGGTGTATTAAAATGCCTCTTACCTCCTTTATTGGAGGCTGTGTCACTGGAACCACTGAATAGCCATGCATGGAAATTGAGAAGTGGGTGTATGATATGTAGAAGAATAAGCATATATCAGAGGCAGGGTCAGGAACCTAATTTCACAGTGACATTGGGGGTAATTTGGCTTTGGATATGTTTGTCAATTCTCAGTTCATTTCAGAAAGCGCAGCATCAAAGGATGCTGTCTGGGCGCGAGACGGACAGCTGCTGCTGTATTTATAGGCCACTCGGCCTGTCACGATGAAATAAGTGTCATACTTACACGCTGTGACGAGCTGGTCCAGGAGGTATGGGCAGGCCGGGGAAGATAAGGCCGGTAATTAGTACATTCATCTTTTTTATGATATCATTTTTCAGACATATACGATCATAATGTAAATTAGAAGTAAGGAGGGTTCATGGAAAATAGAATTAATTGTGCGCAGGTCAATCGCCCTACAATAACTGTATTACAAGCAAGGTGTAATTTATGGCAGTGCCTGGCCCTCCCAGGCATCGGACAGATTACCCTTCTGCTGCTCCATCCCATCAGATGAAAGTCGGCTTAGGTGATAACACCCCACCATCGAATAAAATTCATTCACGCCACAACAAGGAATGAGAAGCCGCTCCGGCAGATCTGTCGGGGGAGGGCTGCTCTGCCGCTTAATGGCATTCTATGGATTATTGATTTCTGATTTAGTTTCTGCTCTGTGGAGGCTCATTTTAACAGCGCCATTAGCTCCATAACGATTAGAGACAAAAAAGTTAATTATGTAATTATAAAGTCAATAACAGACTTGTCTGGTTTACTTTGCTCCAGTCAGTTTAGAGCATTATCTCTCGCGCGCACATCATAACGAGCACGAATGTGAGGAGGAGAGATTAACGCCTCGAAAGCAGATGCGAAATTTAATTCGACAGACCACGGCTGTCTGGGAAACCATTAAGTAATCTCACCATTCCGCCTCTATTAAATTCATGGCTGCCACTTTACACACAAAAAGTGGGGGTGGGATGGAAGGGGGGGGGGGGAGAGAATTCTGATTTTATAGACTCCAACAGCAGCCCCAGCCTGGGGCCAGAGGAACTGGGCTCTTTAATATGTCAGAGGAATGAAAAGTTTGAGGGGATTAAACCAAATTGGTGCTTTTTTTTAATGGCTGGGGAATGTATTCTTGAGTCTGAAAAAAATATAGATGGATGGGTTTATCTGAGAGAATGAAAAAGAGCGATATTTTCACCTGTTTTGTGTTTATAATACAGTGTGCCGGTCAGCGTGTTTAAATCGGACCAGGTGTAAAGCTAATTAAATGTGGAGGAGAAAATGCAGAGAAGGAGAACAGGGAATGAATAGGATGGCCGTTACACGCACTTAAGGCTAAGGAGGGTGCTACTTACCCCTGAGCAAGAGAGGTCAGCACAGTTGTCGCTTTATATAAACAAGCACTTAAGACCTGCAGAGCAGCTTGACTTGATTAATTAGCTCATTCATTAGCAGAGTTAAACCATTTAGAAGAGGCAGGGTGATCGGGGGCATCTGCCACTTCAGGGCTCTGCACGCGGTAACCTGATCCCTTAAATGTTTTCCAATACTAGCCAATAAAAGAGCAATTGGAAGTGACACAAATGCTTTGATCTATTTTTGATAGAATTTTGTCTATTTTCTCTAGATGTAGCTATGAACCTTATTTCTAGGTCATGACTGAATTATCCTGAATATTTAAGAATTGTGTCTTTTATCCATGTATTAATTGACTCGTTTTTTGTAATTCACCATTCAGTTCTCCAATAATTCAACAGCAGTTTTTAACAGGTGCTTTCACATCGAAGTTCAGGAACCTAGTTACCGGTTCTGAGTTCCTGAGCTGTGTCAACCAGTAACTTTTGTACCTTCTGGCCATGTTTGTGTGTCACTTTCACACCACATAAAAAGAACTGTAACCCTTATGCTAAATAATCATGGGAGACCTAAATACTTGTAGGTACCTTATTTAATTTTACTTTTTTTAATTTTACACAAAACTACATGTTCATCCCAAAACAATGGATGAACAAGTTGTTTTGTGAATTATTTGTTAATTATTGGGGGATTGATCTTTCATTTTCTACAGAATAAAACCCTTGTATGCTATTCTGCTCATAAGCCCTGGTGGTTTTACCACCAGCACCGACAATATCAGACAAAAATATGTCAGTTACCAACAGAATTTTGCAATGTAGAACGAGTAAAAATGTATTAGTGCATTTAATGTAACTGAGTTGCAAAAATAATTCCATCTGCTCAGTTTTTGCTCCACGCCTTCCATCTCTTTTCCCAGTACTTCCGTATATCTTACAAGTTAGCACCAGTGCTTATGGTCAACGAATCAGCAAAGCTTACTGCTATAAGTCCCACCCAATCAACCAATCAGCAAAGCTTACTGCCATAAGTCCCACCCAATAGTTCCCTGTTGAGCGAAAAGTACCTACTCCAAAATAGGGACGACAATAAATGCAGGGTTTCTGACACGTCCAGAATATGTGACCAGACTGGGTTATTCACAGGCCTGTGCTGTACTATGACACAACAACTCCCTGCGTGTGTGCATACGTGTGTGTGTGTGTGCGTGTGTGTGTGTGCGTGCGTGTGGCTAAGCTGTATTTAGACCTGGCCCTTGTCACAGGGACCACGCCAAGGTGTAAATACCACGCGGTCTGCGGGATCCCAGTGTTGGAGCCCAGAGCACCTGTCACCACTCACGACTTCGCGGTGATGTCCTCACCGGCATGAGGCATCATCTCCACCATCTCCAGACGGCCCAGCGGAGCCCCGTCTAGGAGCCGGAGCACGTCGTCAATCACGGCACATCGCGGGGCCTGAACAAAACAGCGCGGTCCCCTGGGCCCCCTCACCCAAGAGCTTTTTAACACCTGCTGTTAAAGATGTCCATCACAGAATAATGGTTCCTGTTTGAGAACCATGTGGGAACTGGAAACTTATCACCCCGATCTTACACGTTTATCTTTTGTGATCCACTGCAGTGAAAGGCTGTCAGTACATAACATATATACTATTATCCATATTCATGTAAATATACATGCATGAGAGATTTTTTTTAAATTAAAACACAAACAGCTCATTGCTATTTTAACAGACATGTCCTGCCTCATATTTTAGTACCACTAAGTACATTTGTTTTATTTTGGTTTGTTGTGCCGTTTCTCTAGCAGTACCAATTTAGTTTTGTCTTGTTTTTCCTTCCATTGAAGTCGGCTGTTTTGTGTGGATTTTTCAAGAATAAGATGCAACATGTAAGTGATGAGCGTCACTCCAGAAAACAGTTTTAATTCAGAAATTCACCACATGTTCCACTCCACTAGAGCAGTGTTTCCGAATCCAGTCCTTTGGGACCCACAGTAGGTCCATGGTTTTTCTTCCTCCGAACTCCCTACCAGACCAGTCCACATTTCTGCTCCCTCCCAGCTCCCTACTGGGGAAGAACATGGACTGTCTGTAGGTCGCCGAGGACCAGATTGGGAAACACTGGTCTGGAGATCTCCACCACACAAACAGCGTCTGCCTGGGGAAAACCAAATTTTGCAATTATAGATAATAATTAATGAAAATGTAGCCATGTTAAACACTTCTACTATTACATGAAAGCTGCACAGTGGGTTGCAGTTTGCTGTGCTCACCGTCTTGAACCCACGCTTTATAACGTGCATATTCCCGTGACCCTCTTTATAATCCAGAGTCTTCAAGGTATCTAGAGCAGAGCCATCCTATGACATCACTATATGGCTGCTTACACGCTTACCATGTTACTCTTTCAACAAGTGGGCACTTCAGCCAGCTGCCTCCCCATCCCTCATCCCTCTCCTACCCTAACCCATTAGCTCCTGATCTCCGCGTACCGACTCCCGATGTGTACGGTGGGGGAGATTGACATTTCCTGACATTTTGCTAACTAATTGGACTACAAATAAATTAAGCATGTTCACATGGGTAACAAACGAAAGCTAAGCGGCCGTCACCCGCCGTGATTGATGACCTCCCCGCAATTGCGTCTAATAAGATTATTCCATGTGCTTCACTCAGCCTCACACACTGCCTGGGACCTGCGTACTGCTCCTATGGCACGGAATATCACCTTCAGTCTAGATTCAGATAAGCCACAGAAAAGGATGTGAGGCTCGTGATTACAGCCGAGTATTTGCATTCCTCTTAGCGGACGCAAAATAAAGCACAAGGCATGTGACAAGCTCAATTATCTGCAGCCCTACGAGCCGAGAGCCTCCTATCGGCACGACATTTTGGATGCCATGGAGGCCTGGGGTGTCAAGAGGCCTGGAGAGACGACAGGTGACGAGTGGAACCGCCTCCCTTTTCATTATTGTGATGTTACATAGAGCCATCGTGTTGTCACTCGAAGGAAGAGGGAAAAAAAAGAGAGACTAATTACCGCATGAGGAATTTCATAGCGGGACGACGTCTCATGCCTGAGGGAACATCGGCCTTGTGGTGGACGTCAGTGCTTGGGCTGGAGACACCGTCCCATAAGACGGAAACGAGGAGGACATTCTTCATGAGAGTCTTATTTAAATAACTGACGAGAATGAATTCATGCCTGTAGGGAACTCAGTCTCTGCACCATCTACTGTAGATATTTTATTCACAGCAAATATTAAAATCTGCAATAATTTTTAAAATGATTTTTGAAATAAACTGTGGGAAAAAAAAGCATTAAAAAACCTTGGTTGCTATACATATTATGATGATATGAGCCCGATTACGGTTTTGATATTTTGTTTTTTGAAATGAAGCTCTGTATTAAGTACCTCTGTTTTTGACAAATGGTTCTCTGCAGCGCTCACATTAATTCTCGGCTTCATATAAAAAGAATTCACACAAAGAATCTCTTTTAAGTTGAAATTGAAATAAGTGCTAGCCGAACATAATATTTTCTAAACATATAATTTGCATGCTGAATAACTACTATTAGCTACACTTATCTACGCAGAACTGAATAATGACAAGAACGGTCTGCATGAAGAGGCGATTTCATTATGGTCCTAATTTAGCACACGGCGCCCTGGAAGCAGAGGAGGTTCTGGGAGTCCTGGTGTTCGGATCGACGATGAATCATTTCACACGAGTGAAAACATGCGCGCCACGGTGTGTCTCTTTCAGCCTGACCCACTAACGGTCTGATGCGGGGGGACCGTAGCTTAAATATTCAGAGTGCACACAATACAGCGGTCCCAGCCTTTGTTTACACTGACATTTCAAAGATCCTTTACAACCCCCCCCCCCAAAAAAAAAGATTATAAAAATCACGGAATAATAAATGCCACCTTTCAAGTGGGTATTATGCGAGCAAAGAAAAATCCTGATTTATAAATTAAAGCTTTGTGCCTAATTGCCAAACTCCCAGGGAGGAAAACAAAGTGTTGAATGCGAGCTTTGTGGTCAAACTTTGTATTAAATCCTCTGACACACAGGCTGCATTATTATGCTACAGTTGTAAGGAAACATAAGCAAACAAACTATGCCAAGGATTGTAAAGGATGACTGTTTAAGCATGAAAGCTGTTGACAGTGACAAATTATGGTCTTATACTCGCAGGCTTATGTAGCAGGAAGAAACAAAGAGCTCACACTCAAACATCACACAGTACTTAACAAGTCTTTCAGGTGATTGCTGCTGAAACAATGGGTCCTTTCATATTCCCCGGGCAACACACTTTGAATTACACCTTCAATGTGTATTTAACCAATGCAATCACGGTGAAATCGGGACAGGGAGGACACACGGCATACTGCTTTGTGCTAATATTCTCAAAAAAAGGCCGTCATCTATACTAAACCCTCAACTGTATAACTAATATGGCAGTTATTTCCAGTTGAGGCACAGTGTTCCAACTCTAGCATGTTCCTAAAAGCAGGCCTGACAAGGTGATGACCTCTCTCTACTCTAATTACTCTGACACTGCATGCGAACTGGACACGCACTATGAATGACACATTTATGACAACACTGAATACATTCCAGAAAAGCACTAACTACTGGCCAATAAACCTAACGGCAAATCTAACCTGCAAATGTACTGATTATTTAGCCAGACAGACAATAGCAACCAAATATCGAAGCCCACCATTTAAAAACCTTACACGTGGTGTAATCGCAATTTGTCATATATATATATATATATATATATATATATATATATATATAAACACACAGACACACACACGCACACTCACAGACATGCATATATACTTTATGCATATATTTATAATCACAGTATTTTTCTGTATGAATATCAAATACACAGGAGACCACAATTGACTGGAATCCCTTTAACAAATGTACAGGGATTATCCCATTTCTCGAACCCTAAGCAGGGGCATGAACTTGGACTGGCCTCACATTCTCGCTGCACATGGTGCATTCTGAGAAGGCTGTCACAAGGGCCTGGATTATTTCCCCTTGTCCAAGGTTTCAGGCCCAACAATCAAGGCCTGCAAGTTACCGGGAGAAGAGTACGATAACGGGATCATGTTCAGCTAGAAAAACAAGTGTCCTAACTTTTCTCATGTCACTTTCCCCCCCTGGCCCCATTGCTGCCAGAGAATGGGCCTGTAGAGATGGGTGTTAGGCTCATTTAAAAGACCCTCCCCCATTTGAACTGGATTCATGGCCTATTTGCATAAGCAGATTTGGGCAAGGAGAATGGACGGGTACTGCATCTGGTCATTAATATGCCAGCTAATTCAACACATTGTAAGCCTATTGATGCCTCACTAAAGACTCAAATTCAAGGACAGTTATCCCATTGCCATTGTTTAGACTTGAACCAGTCTGAACAGTTGTTACAAATTACATACTTCATTGATTTCAAATCTGCTATAAACCCCACAATAGGAAGAGAGAAGGACAGACTGTAGATAAAGTTAGAACAAACCTCTTTGCTGACAATTACATTTTCTGTATAATATAAACATAAATGCATAAATGTTAATTCTTTTTTAAAAAATAAAAAATGGAAGTTGGTCTATATTATACCGTCAAATAAATAAATAAATTTTAAGAAAAATTTATGTTCACTGCTTGCTTATGCTTGTTTGAGTGAACTGCTAAAGTTCATAAATAATCCATTAAAATAAAAAACACCCTATTTTCTACATGACGTCTCTTTTGTTTTTTATAAACATCCCAGGGCGCCTGGACCCTCCCCATTGGTCGTGGACCTTCACCGCGGACGAAGGACGCCCTTTTATGGGAAGCTGTCGCTCTTAAACGGTCTGCGACGTGCCGGCGGCGAACCGCGAGGGGTTTAAAGTGGCCAGGGATGTGTGATGGCATCCCGATCTCCTTTTGCCAGCGTGTGAAGCCATGATGAGCGAGAGCTGTCATGGGGCCGGCTCCCTCTTTGTGCTGGCCATCCTCGCTCCTGTGCTCCCATTGTCCGCCGACACGTCCAGTTATTTGTGCAAGGCCAGCATATTCTCTCCCCGTCGATCTACGAGCAGGAGAGAAGACATCAAAGCGGCAGAGAGGGGTTCAACTCTGTGGGCTTCGCTCTCTGACTCTCAACATGCGGTTTTGTGCCTCTGAACATCGGCACCTTTTAACCTATTCTGTTAAGATTACCCAACAGCTTCTATTGAGCATTAGGGAAACTATAGTAACCAATAATCTGGTCCTGGCTGAATAGAAACTATGTATCTTGTCAAACAAGAGCTGTCGGAACATCACGGTCCCAGACAAGTTGCTTTGCAGGTCTTGGCCGGTTTGACAGGGCCCCAGCCTTTTCAGGCCGACACAAAGTGGCAGCCTCCCCCCCTGCATGGACCATGCTACAGCCCTCAGTGCTGAATTATATTAACAAATACAAGATCTTTTCCTCAAGACCCTAGTGTCTCCTGACTACAAAAATATTTTAACTTGTGGAAAAAAAAACAAACAAAAAAAAAATTGATTACTAAACAAGAAAAGTGTTTATTGTTTACAGGGACACAGAGGGATGCAGCAGAAATTTCACAGAGAGAGGGAAAAAATATCCAATTTATTAATTTATTTTGGTGGGACCCACCATGGAGCTTGTGACGACGGGACGCTGCCAAGTTGCTTAACAGGTGTGGTTTCATTAAGAGGTGCAAACAGAGCTCTGTGAAGTCCGGGGCCTGTGCAGGCCAGCTACACGCCGGCTTCTCCCCGAGCCTGGCGGGGACCTGGAGCATCAGGCACGGTCGACTTATTAAAACCGGGGCTCCTGCAACAACTGTCACTGGCTGCATTTTCGGCAACCGTTCCTTGCGAACTCCAACTGCAGAGCCTCGTCCTGGCTCCACTCCACCGTACACCCATCAACTTAAAGACGTCAAAATACAGACGTTGTGCTCCTCAAACTGCTTATTTACCACACAGACGGTAAATAAAAAACAATATTCTCTCAGGCAATCTACCATCATCCCTAACATGAGCTTCCCAGTTGCCCCCGTCTTAGAGGTGACTGCGACCTCTTTGCCTGCATACCTGCAATACATCATCCTTTTCTCACAGAGCACATAATTAGTTTAATCTATGCTTCAAATATAATTATCAACAAAGGGAATGAACACCCTGGCACCATACAGGAGGCTAAAAGCGCTCAGCAGAAAGATATATCTTCATAGAGTGCCCCCCCTCCCCTCCCCCCCCCCCAGCCTGCACTACATTAATAAATAACTGGACCGACTGTATGGTGAAGCAGCGGTCTCCATGAGCGATAGCGCGCCGGCAGCATAAATAAACCAGAGGCGCTCGGAGGTGCTCGCCGCGCTACATGGAGAGCCTTTATGGCGACCCGGCTCAAACTGGCGACTTCCAGCCGTCTGCTGCCGGCAGCTTGGCATATTTGGCCGTTTAGTGGGTACTTGTGAAGATCAAATGGGTTAAGATTGCCCTTCTTAAACAGCAGGGAAAAGCACATCAAAAAGGTGTAAATTTCATTTCCCCAGTTTTGATTAAGTCAAGCATGAAAAGAAATGTAATACTCTCAAGTGGCAAGGGTTTACATCATTGATGCTGTTACTTCTGCTTCAGGAAGCTCAATCAGACGACAGGGAGCTGAACAAACTAGCTGGGAGTTTTAAGGGAGTCCAGATGGAGGGCTTTTGCTGCCTCTGAAAGGACAGCTTAGCTCTCGCCTCTTCAGTCCCACTCAATACCGCCTGTGTGAAATCCTGGCCTCGGCTACGGCCGCCTTTTCACGACGGATGGCCATCACCATATGGGCTTGTTTAAAAACTCCCAGCGGCCGAAACAAAGACATGAATAAGAGTTTTTTTTATATAGAGTATTATTTAAATGAGCAACCCTCACCCCTAAATCATCAGCGGCTTCGGTCTCCATAATAATCAGCATTATTTCTTACTGGTGCACAATCTGCCGTTTGACCCCGATGCTGAATTATGATCATTGCATGCGCCTCTCTAAAACACATAAGGTGATTTATCTACAAACTCTGTAAAAGGCGTCCTAAGGAGCAGACCTTCGTTAAAAATGTAGCTAAACCAACCGAAAAAAAATAAAAAATCGAAACGTCAGCTAATATTCAAATCCAAAAAACACATGATTGATTAAAAGAGAAACTATTTTGGGTGCAAAAAAAAATAAATAAAAAACTCTGTAGAGAATCACTTTCACAGGAACCAATGCAGCTTGCCTATTCCTGCCATTATACAGTGGACAGCAAAATACAGTGGCTTTTCTAAAGACTTAATAGAATCTTTAACGGGGTCTAACAATCCACTCCCATTGACTTGCATTAAGTAGATATTATAGCGGGACAATAAGCCAAATAGCTCAACATCGACCTCATTAGCAATGCAGGCAGGCCCTGAACTATTTTATGGTGGAGTCTATTGTCAATGCTCACCCCAGGTGAGCATTAAATTGCAAATGACACTCTGAAAGGCAGAGAGGCGAAAGAGGGGGAGAAAAAGTAAAAGAGAGCGAGAGAGAGAGAGAGAAAGCAGAGAGAAAATTGTCTGAGGACACAAAATGAAAGGCGCAAAGGCGACCGTGACCGTAAAGAATCGAATACATCACGGCTTTAGGGGAGCAAATTCCACACCTCTCCATGTGTTTTATTTGTAAGGGATGTACTACGCAGTGGTCCGGAGAGCACTGCCGGTCTAATGAGCGATGGGCTGGAATGGCCAAACTCCTGCCCCCCCCCCCCCCCCCCCCCACAGCATCGCCATGAAAAGAAAAGAAAACTTAAAAAAAAAAAAAATGGCACTCGGAAGAAATCTCTTCCATCACAGGAAAAAAAAACAGGCATTCCTCATCCACTCAATACAGATAATCTCGTCCAAAGATTTCAGACTAATGGCTCTTTGGATCAACATGTTAATAAAACGCTCTCAGAAGAATTGTTTATAACTGAACTGTTTCCGTGACTGACCCTTAGATGCCTGGAGAGGAGGAAAATGCTCTGAGATTCCTCTCCGTCACCTTAGCGGATGAATAATTGTGCCTTTGCATATTCCTTGTCATAAACGGCAGAAGTGAGAGGACCCGGAGGACTGCGCTGGCAGGGCGGTCGCCTCACCCTGCAAGCGGAGTAAATTAAAACAAGAATTGGGCCGAGTGTGATTGGGGATGACAAGTAGGGCGGATCCAGGCCCGCGGTGCCTGCCTGCTGCCCTGCCGTGGGCTCGCCGAGGCAGCCTCGTGGACGCCGCTTAATGGAAGCAACTAATCAGTCCCGCACGTCAAACCCTACCCTCCAATGAAAAACGGCCCACATGCTGCTTGCAGAGGAGCCGCTGAATATGCAGCGCCGTTACGCAGCTATCCGCGTGACATGCGTGTTTCTGCTCTCGCGCTGTGAAATCCTTCGCTTTTGTTAATAAACCAAAACAAAAGCTACACCTGAAGTGAAGACACACTCCAGTAACAAGGAGACACTGTTTAATCCTTTTATTCCATGTCACGCAGAAATAATCTATGACTATAATCTTGCGCGCCTGGTGTTAAGGGCGGCATGCGTCTCTGCGCCTTTGGCTGAACAGAGGAGTGTGTGTTTTTATATAATAATCACCGCACAATTAGAGCGTAATTACAGACAAAGGCTGTCTGGATCGTTCCGTCACATCCTGGGGAGAGGGCTGTAAATACCTGATATAGTAATTAGCACAGGCTTCTGCTCTCAGACCCAATGTCAGGAAATTACAGACTTTGGAGATAAAACATCAGAACAGTGTGGGAAAGCATGCGATGCTGCGCTTTGGGCAGGACGCCCAGCAAGAAAGACATGGAAATAAATAGGGATTCGGATTGTAGATTCGGGATCCTAAGAAGGGACCATTGGAGTGTGCTACTCCAATGCATCAACTTTGGTGTGAAGTGTTAAAATTATGGTCTAATGAAATATGGTTGATGGAGAAATGTTTGGCTTCACTTTAGTTCTTAATCAATTTAGCTGATCATTATGAAAGTCTTATTATTTAGTCTTTAAATAACACAAAAAAGTGCAGTATTATTATAATCCATTTTGAAGTTATTGCAAATAATTAGGAATTGTGCCAAAAAAAATGATTTAGTACAATATACCAATACATATATTTGGGAAAATTCTATGTTCACATTAAAAATTTGTTTTATGCTTGTTGAAAATAACATACCTGAACCCTTAAGACTTGCTCAAGTGCAGACATCCCTCTTGCTTGCTCTGTGTCAGATCCTGCAAACCTGCCATATTGTGACCAGATTCCACAAACATGTTCTACAAACATAAATCCTTGGTGACCACTCACTTCTCGTGACACATGCTGATGGGGACTGTGGCTGGCTTGTGCATTAATTAAAGCCCCATCCATTTCCTACAGTGCAACGCTCTCTCGTGATCTGGCCATGAGCGTCAGAAGATGAGCAGGACTCAAGATCTTCATCCATCCCCCTTACCATTGCACAGCTTGCAGGCCAAATCACTGGACAGCAAATGCCATCCATCAGTGGAGAAAATACTAATGTTCACAGAGGCAGGAGAGAATGAACTTTTTTGAAGGAGTTTGCTCATTTTGTGCCTTTTATCATACATATTTGCAGCCCCAAGCATCTTAAAATGATATCATGTGATATTTAAATATAAATCACTTCTTCTAACACACAGGTGATCCACAGAATGAAGGCAGCCATTCTACAAGTACGTGGACTGTCTAATATTGCACTACAGAGTAACTGACACTTGGTATTCAGAAACAGTGGCAGAGTAAAAATCAATTTACGGTCAGATGTAAAGTACAACCGTGTACTAAGTAGTATAATACACAACTGCCTGGCAATTACCACCCAAAATGCTTTGAGGAGACTTATCTAAGAAGGACGGTGAAGGTACATGCCTCGGAAGAGCCTTCCAGGAACAATGAATCGTACAGCGTTAGTGACGTAAGATCTTGCCTGTAGCAGAGGTACAGTGCAAAAGTTAACATTCCCAAGATACCAGGGGCAGCGTCACGAGGAAAACGGTGAGGATGAAAGGCGCCTTAAGATGGATGCATAGATTTACCTCCACAGAAGGGATTAGTGCCACCTACTTCCAGCTTAGGCGGGACTTTTTGAAGTTTGGGATGGGAGAGAAGCGATCCTTTTGCCGGAGTGCCGTTTGATTAGTGGGAGGCTGCGCTTAATCCCCTCTGCCGTTCTCACCTTCCTCCTGATCCAGTACAGCCTCTTATCCGATCGGCTGTGATCATTACCCACCCTGGCCGAGGGGGTTTTCCTGCTTAATTTCTTTAAGAAGATTACAGTGTGCTTGTTTGTTGTTGTTTAAACATCTGATTTCCCTAAAGCCCTTTGTTTTTTCAACTGGTTCACACTTTAATGCTCTTGATTGAATTTCTGTGACAAGGGATCAACTTGACCGACCCAACAGCAGGCCTTGGGGGGGGGGGGGGGGGGCTGTAAATTCTAGATGAGATGGGGATAAATTAGAAAAACAAGAGTGTCCCTTGGAGAGTGGAAAATAAATTATGTTGGGTTTCATGGCCTCTTATGGGCAGAGCGCTGGCTCTGTCCTGAGCTCCCGCATCCGTGTAAAAGAACAGACACTGGCGATATCTGGTGAGAGAGCGTTACTCCACAATGTCATACATGCAGATTCCTGTAAGTTCCTGTAATCGTTATTCCTGAAAGTCAGCCAGGACCCCCTACCCGAAATGACAGCCATATCACTGAAAATCTTCACTCAAATTGGGTGTTTTATAAAAGAAACATATTAAGCCTTCTGTACTTGAGAGATTATTAAAAACAGCTCTGAGAGTTTACCTAAGAAACCGTTTACTATTGATGGAGTTAAGGAAGCAGTAACAACGGCGAGCAGGGATGTCCGCTGATGAAAATCCATCATTACAGCGACAGCCCGCAAAAAGACCTGTGGCATTTTATCTGGCCTGGAACATAAATTTATTCTGTAAAATGGAAGTTACCTAGAAAAGGACAACATATAAAACCAAGCAGCATGAGACAATCTGCTCATTATCAGAATTTACTGATTACATCTTCAGATCAATGTACCAAAATGGTCTTACAGGGGCACCATCCATAACACGCCACCCTGATAAAGTCTAAGCATGGGGGCGGGGGGGGGGGGGGGGGGGGGCAGTAATCACGCACCTCAGAGGATCGTGAAAGAGTGCCCCCCCCATGTGTTCACAGCACAGCTTCAAGAACTCTGGAGGACGCCGTGGACATGCCTACCTGCACAACATTTACACGAGACACGAGAGGATTACACACAGTTTTGGAACACGGATGTTAGGCAGCCGCATCCAACAACATACGAGTTTTGGAAATATAATGAGTGTAACCGCTATCCTACGCACTCTGACCTGCGTCCGGCGGTTTAGGACAGTGTTTCCCAGCCCGGTCCTCAGGGACCCTCAGACGGTCCACGTTTTCGCTCCCTCCCAGCTCCCTGCCAGAGTGTCCACATTTTTGCAAAAACATACACTGTCTGGAGGTCCCTGAGGACTGGGTTCGGAAACACTGGTTTAGGATGTGGTTTTTTGGCCCAAGTACAGAGACTCTGGAGGAAGATACTTAACCCCAGAACCTCCCGCAAAATAAACAGGTAAAAATTGCAAATGGCTTTTCAGTGAGATGTCACCTGATCAGCTGAATGTAAACATCCATGCAGGAAGAAAGGGAAGTGCAGTTTGACCCCATACCCACACTGCTCAGAGCTGCTATGTCTACTGCATAGTGTTACTAAGTTACTAAGGAAACTATGTCACAAGGAGCAGAGCCGCTTGACCCATTATATTGCTCTCGTTTAGAGGAAAGACCCATTCAGCTATTTCATATAGAATCAAATGATTCTGGAACTTAACCACCACGCTATTGGCTTAGTCTGACATTTGTAGAATGCACTTCATTAACATAGGTGTGCTTGCAGCACTAGGGTAGAATTAGCATGAATTGCTCAGTATACCTTCAGAAGTCACAAGGTAATAAGACGGGCTGAGAGTTCAGCTCTGGCTCCTTGGCAGAGATGTTTGAATACGTCACATGCTGAAGCGCCGCTGACACCGGCGCTCTGAAATGTTTTGGCTTAAACTGGCCTGAGTGGCAATCCTCACTGGAAGCCTGGAGCACTGCACTCACCAGTGTCAGTCCCAGGACAGGCATTCGTCTGACTAAGGAAAATGTAGCAGATTGACAGGTCGACAGTGAACTGAACAACTACAAACTGTAGTCAGTCTAAGGAAGAACCAAGAAAGACATAAATACCCAGCTTATCAACCACCCTGTGGTGATGAATGCAGTGATTTGCCTGCCTGTACGGCCAGTGCTCTGGGCCTTACTCTACTTTTAAGGAAGTAGCACGATCACCCCCCCCCGGGGAGCGCACAGTTACAGACAGCAGCACGTCTAACATGTTAGCTAGTCACGAGTAAATATCACTGCAGCCGGGAACTGAGTGTTGAGTGGGAGGGGTTAACGAAGGGTTTGTGGTTAGGGTTGGGGTTAGGATGAGGTATCAGATGATAACAGTTATAAATCCCCCCCACATTGCCCCTCCTATTTGACATTGCCCATCCCTCTCGATATTGCCCCTCCAACTCGATATTCGGCTCCTGGCTGCAGTGATATGCCTCTCAGCTAATCAAGCCTTACCACTGTTTTCAAGCATCAGCAGCAAATGAGGAGAAACTCCATGTAGCTTGGCCTAAGACAATTACCCAGGCCCATGTGTGTCGAATCCCCCCCCCCCCTCTCTCAACGATCCCTCAGTATACTCTTGGAATGAGCACTGCATGCTGTAATCCAGCGCAGCCAGGGAGTTCCTTATTTAACGATACTGTAGTAACTAAGGGGCGTGGCCAGATGCAGAGGCTAAAAATACATTAAAAAAAATTTTAAGTTTAGGCTGTGAAAAATCTGCATTTTTCCCTTGTGGGTCAGGTCATGCGTGTGCAGGAAAGAGGACACAAATATGTAACATGTACATGCAAAGCAGGTGATATTAACGCTAGCAAAATATTCTTTATGTAGAGTCATTAGGGAATGCTGTTTTGTAGCTGGTTTACTGTGCCTGCTGCAGCTGGGGCCCCCTGGAGTCACGGAGGGACATTGCAGGAAGTAGCCGGCAGGGCCTGTGGGGAGCAGACCTAATGGAATGAAATCATCTCTGCTGTAAAGATTAGGCTGCTGCAGCGGATCGCGTCAGCTGCCAGCGAGACGCTGCGGGCGCCGGCGCGCGCTCCCCGACGACCTTACCCCACTGATCCTGCAAATTTGGTAAACTTCATGGAAATTTAATAAGTGCCACTGCCTCGTGTTCGCCTGCAGAGCTGCGGCTTGATGCTGGGAGGCACATATGCGGTGATTTACAACCAGACGCTGCTTTTTTTGGAAAGTCCCCGTTGCTGTTGCCATAGAGGCAGCCGCCAGCCTGGGGCTTTTAGCGCTTAAGCCAATATAGACTGTGTACTTCCTAAAGGTAAATAATATCTGTGGGGAGTCAGCCTGTTTTATTTTCCTTCCTTTCCCTTCAAAGGCGCCTTGCCACTGCTGTCAGGCAACGAAACGCTTTTCAGCTGAAGGATCCTTGCTTCCTGCCCTAAATCGGGGCCTCACCCTTGCCAGGATCTCTTCTCGTACTTGACCAGGCTCACTTGAGTTGCTGGCCTCCTACGGATAACATTATGCTCCGCCGACAAGCAGAAATTTCTACTAATAACATTCGCGAACGATAAAAAGTTGACGGGTTTAACCCCTATAAAATAAAACAAACAAACAAATATGAGCCATCACTCCTGAAAGCTTTAAAAATAAACCTTACATTAAACTGGTGGATGCGGGGCATCGTCCAAATGCAAAGGCAGATCAGATCTGCAGCACGCTCAGGCTCCAGAGGCTGACAGGGCAGTGGCAGGATGTGTCGGAGATGTGTGGTGTGCTGCCTGACAGTTGGGGGACCAGGCTAATTAACAACACATGGGGCTGAGAGGGACAAGCTGGGGGGCGGGGGGAGCAGGCGCAGGGGCGAGAGTGAGGCCTTGGCAGGGAGGTCAACAAATATCGCAGGGGGGTGGGCTGGTTGGAGGTCAGTGCTGGTTAACCCTTGATCGGGACGTCACACAAGGAAAAAAAAGAAAAGAAAGAATCTGTGTCTGTTTGAGGAAGCACAGATGATGGTTTGCTTCACTCATATACGCAGAAAGCAGTCAACATTTAAAAAAAGACAAAATCATACATTCATTTTTGTCCAGGTGAATTAAACCCAGATATGAATCTCTAGCAAAGCATTCATCTTATAATACTGTGGTGTCGCCCCATTTTATCATCTGAAGCCGCTGAATGATCAGGAAGCGATAAGACCTGCTTCTGATGAGCCTCTTACTAGTCATGATCTGTCTGTCACTCCCCACTGGGGTGTTTTATAAATGAACGATTCCTCGATTTGCTGCTAAGGCCTCTGCTTCCGCTCTGTGTTTGCAGAGAGCTGAAGCACTGAAAGGACATACAGCTCAGCGGGACTTCAGTACCTAATTCCAGCCTTGAAATTGCAAATGGCACTTTTAAGGAACTTCTTCTTTTAAATTTGTTCTTTGTCTGGATTCCCCAGGCTGCCAGTCTACGCAAGGCGAGGGGCCTTTTAATCAATCACCCAGATAATCAAATGTCACTGGCTATCTGCTCCATGTAATTACTTTTGCAATTAAAATCAATCTCCAGTCACCCTGTCTAATTAGAAGGATGGGCAGATTTTCCCCCAGATTCTTTTATAATAAATATTGACTTAGAATGCCACAATTCTGTCATATTCTTTCATTTCTGTGAGAAATTTGGGAGACATTAAGCTTTGGGACAGAAGCTGCACATTTTTCGCGCTATGAGAATGGACCTCATGCTGAGTACACGTGACATTCAACTACCTTGATAAAGAAAAAAAAGACTAAAATTGTTAAAGAAAGACTTGTAAGTAAATATAAAGAGTTGGTTGACAGATAACAGGCTCTGCACAACTACAGCACTATAGTACTGCATGACAGTAATAGACAGCTTTAATGTCACCCAGCTTTTCCAAAGGCTCTCTTCCAACAAACCCACAGTGAAGCGGGGAGGTTGAAACTTAAGTAGTACGACATTCTAGTTGACTTCTTGACAGCTGTATGTTTATAACATACTATTTGCCTCACTTGTATGTCACTTTAGACAAAAGTGTTTCTTAAATAAATAAACTTCACTGTAATAGACATCCCCGCCTTCTGAGGCTTCAGAGTGCTGCTGTATTGCAGGCAAACACGTCGTGCAGGTCAGTGCCCGACTGGCCCAGAATGTGCTTGTCATTGCTGGGGCCTCCTGTCAGTCACTGTGATGTCATAAACGTGCGTAACCCTGGGTGACACACCAAGCTCCGCCTAAACTAAATCTGCTTGGTCTTAAATGAGGAAAATGAGAGACCAGTGTTTACGGCAGTGGGCGCCAGCCTGTCCATCACCAAGACATTACTAAACGACCGCGGCACAACTTCCAATTCCCCCCGATCGGTGGTGATTCAGTAGCTTGCTAGAGTATTTTCTTTGTAAAAGTAGCTCTCAGTGTAAAATAAGGTTGGAGACCACTGGTCTATAGGATCCAGGTTAAATTAAAGATGCTTTATATTATTGTGACAATTTCTGAAACACATGTTGGTTTAACATGTTGATTTTTATCGGTGTGTATCCTCTACATGGGTTTCTCGATAAGGAGGGTGAATTACCCAGGCAGACCACATTAGCAAAAGAGCATCGTATCATAAATGGGGGGGGGGGGGATAAACAAAGGTGGCACGCTGCGTTCTGCAGCTATCCAATTAGCCTGCTCTTTGCGCTGAGTGCTTGTAGAATGGCAAGACAGCTGACATTTCCCTGCACGCGCAGTAATAAGGGTACCGTTTACCGCTTCTTGCCTCAAGCTACTTGTGAAGGAAATTCAAAAAGTCCAATGAAGGCGAGGAGTGATTAATCATCGTAGAGTAGGACCCGTCAGGGAGGAGGGGTCTGTTCAACTGATAATGCTGCCCAGCACTATTTAGATTGATATAAATTTGATTTCTTTTCACCTCTGGCTAAAACAAAACAAGAAAAAGCACCGTTGACAAACCAGCCTCCCACTACCGCCTCACATGATTGCCTGCCCCTTCTAAATTTGATCTCCCTGTCAAGTTTGTATCGATCATGATAATACCTCCCTTGTGCTCGATGCACGGCCTGGGACCGATGTCTCCCCTTATTCTTTCTATCTGTGAATTCATACAGTGACGTCAGTACTGTTCCAATGGCTCGCACTTTTGCTAGGTTTGCGATTTCTCAAGTCAGTCTCTGTTGGTTTCAGGCAGCCACGGCTGGGAAGGCCACACTCGGAGAGCCTCTCGATCAAAGAGCCATCCGCAGCGGGGCAAGCTTCCTCAGTCTTCACCGCAAATTTTCCCATTTGGATTATTTGCAGACTGGGTGTTTGATATGGATAACTGTGATGACAGGATCCAGCCAAAATAAGAACAACCAGTCAGCCTATCAGAGCCAACAGACAAACAACTGAGCCAATTGCTGGCTTCTTTATCATCAGCTCAAACCATTTCAAGCCCCAAGCATCACAAGAGAAGAATGCCAGTGGGAGAGCGACTCTTGCTCAGTCACAGTCAAAGCTCAGTTAGAGACATTGACTGTTTTGGTTTGAGTGTGCTGAACTTGAAACCCTAGCTGGAGTCTTTTTGAACCAGCTTAGCACTTAAAATGTCAGAGAGCACGTAACCACAGGCCATGTCTACGTTATACCTACGCCAAAAATATTCTTTCTCTAGTGAAAATTAGAGTCTCTAATGCACCCAGCGCACAGGATTGAGGTACTCACCCATGCTTCAAAAGACGGTTCAAACGGACTGCCAAGCGCTCTCCAGATACGATAAGTTAACATCCAATAGACGTGTTGTTGTGAAAAGTTTAAACTAATACAGCAGGATTACTCTAAAAACACACCCTTATATGCACATGCAACACAGTATGCTTTTATGTCTGTTACCTAATCCATGTATGTATTTAAGGAAGTACATAGATTTTGTCCTAGGAACTGGATGGATTTCGTTTGAAAACTAAAACACCAGGCAGTGCTGAGTGTGTTTTTCTCTATTGCTCTGACGATTGCGTCTGGACAGCCAAAGCATCACTGACAGCCGTGCGGACAGAGAATGGAGTCCAGTATGATTGTGACCCTGGTGATGGGGTGGAGGTGACCAGGTATAGGAAACACCAGGGAAGACCGTTGGTGCCGACGCCATCCCCAAGGGGCCCGAGTGTGCTGGCTGCTACCAGGAATTTATGTCTCAAACGTTACTGATCCTCAAAGTAGTCAGGAACCAGGGAAAGCAGCATGCTACCATATGTCGCATTTAGCGGTACTGAAATTACTGATATTTCTGCAACAGATTACAGTCAGACTGTTGGCGAGAGCGAGAATCACTTAACAGGAATGAGACACCTAATGCAAAACTCATTCAGTTCACAGGATACATTTTTGCAATATTTAATGATACTTCTTCATTGGATTACATAAGGATGGAGAGAAATGGTGAGAAAACCTGACTTTAGGTCATTGGCGGTCTCATCTCAAAAATAACACAAATGGATTCAGTTACTTTTGGAAATGTAATGAACGTTCTTCATTCAATTATGTGAGGGCAGAAGGAGTTTTGGTTTCCAGTAATGTAACATCGGATAAAGAAGCCTGACTTTATGTTATTGGTGGTGTCGTCTCAAAAACAGCAACAAATAAAAGGGCTGAGAGAGTTTTAGAAATTTGCTCTTTAAGAAGGACTGAGGACCTTTGCAGAGCATGTAGCCTAGTCCACGAAAGTGCAGCAGCTCCTGGTCCAGAAGGTCCTTCTACAGCTGTAGAAGGGGCGTAGAGGAACTGTCATCAGTCATGAGGGAAGATGGGAAATATCATTGACATGACAAATGAAAAGGATGCTGGATTTATGTCCGGTACAAAGTTTCCAATAAAACCATGGCTTTGTTATTTCAGGTAATAGATTTGAGAGGCAGTGTTTACTAAAGGTTAAATGCAGAACAGATGGACAGGGTAGAATACAAGACGATCAAAGCTCTGGTTTTTGAGACAGATATGCCGGCAAATGAAGACAAATAGCTCCCATAAGAGCCAAAAAGTTTGTGCTGAACATAACGAGGTGTGAGCGAAGGAGTGGGTCAGGGAGAAGGACACACAGGCCGTCACAGAACGCAGCAAACGTCCAACCCCATCGGTATGATCCTTCCCAGAAGTCAGACCAATTAAGTTCCCGCAGCCAAATCAAAGTTTGGACAATATGCAACTGATTTTGCCAACAGCTCCGGGATCACCTTGGTGATCTCTCGCTGCATCAGCTTTTCTCCCAGGCCTGGACCAGTGGTGAGACAGGCACCGGGACTTCACTTTATATTTAAAAGATGCTTTCCCCGTCAGTGGGACGTTCCTGAAGGACAACAAAAGCATTCCACTGATCTGGCAGAAAACCAAAATTGAAAGTGAAGCACCAGAGAAGAAACAAGTCTGCTTATAAACTCCCCCCCTCCCCCACGCCAGCCCCCCTTGCTGTGTTTTTCTTTCTTTTTCCTTTGTTATAATCACAAACGGAACGCGAAATCTAAAAATACAGTCGGCTCATACAGTAATCAGAAATGTCCCTAATGCAGTTTCAAATCTTTTAAGATGAAGAACAGTTGGAAAATTCTGAGAAGAATCAGGATTCAGATTCAATGTAAAGTCAGGTATCCTGCAGGCAGTAAATCCACATTGATTTCTGATTAAAATTATATTTTGCCAAACCGAATAAGGGAAGTCATTACTGTATTTAAATCACTTTTAGCAGCATTTACAAATGACACAGATTTCATATCATATCTGGTGCGCTGCTTATAACGTTACATGCAGCGGCGCATGATCGCTGTCATGCAAAGTGTCTCACGCCGCATGTGTCATGAACAATTCGCAAGCATTCCCCACGTCACGCTTTAAAAGGAAACAGATATAAGAGGTTAAGTGTGAGTCGGAGTACCGCGAGAGCTCGGGTATAATGGAGCCATTGTGGAGTCAGCGGGGGGGCGCCGTGACAATTTGATCTGAACTCTGTTAATAAATCACTGTGCCATTACTGCTAGTTTAGTATCTGTTTATGCTTCTACAAATTGAAGCCCCAGCGGCGCAGGCCGGCGCTCGGAGCTGTATCGCTGCGGCGTGACAATTAGTTCAAGGTGGGAAGGGTGCAGCCGGCCTCTCCGCACAGTGTCTCCCCCCACTGAGGTAAAGAGGCATGGACACATGTAAGCAATAAAGCAGGGGGGGCGTGGGGGGGGTCTGTGTCTACAGCAGGCCAGCCGAACGGTATGCAGGACAAAACTATAAAATGATAATGGGCACAGAGGCAGCAGGGGGGGGGGGGGGGGGGGGTGTCACATCTGCAGGAGATGAGTGGGCAGCAGGACCTCCAGAACGACACGGCCGTGCCCCCATCTGACCCCAGACGCCCCGTTAAAGGCAAGGCATGGCAAGCCGCGGAAACTAGCAGCAGATGAAAAGTGGGACAGGCGGGGGGGCAGTGGGCTCAGTGACTCGGGTTCAAGGCTGAGAGCTAAGGATGGAGAGGCAGGGGTGAAAACGGGCTGCTTTTCCACGGCACCAGGCACCATCATTTCGGTACAGTCCTTTTAGTACTTTTAGTACCGACTTCTGGTGGAGTACCGGTACCAAAAGTTACAATAGCCAAAGTACTTCTTTGGTACTTTGTTACTTTTGGGCAGAACTTTAAATTCGTTGTCAACTGCCTCTGAAACGCAATACAACCGCCAATAAAAAAAAAAACAAGACAAATAATAATAAAAATGTATTCATATTGTATGTGTGGACAAATTAAGAGACCCAAGCTATAATAGTGTTCTGCCTGAAAGAATCAGAAGAAGATCTGGATGGCATGACAACAAACAGAAAGGTATTTGTATTACGTTAGGGCAGCATCATACTGGAAAAAATTCAAATACAGACGCTCCTCTACTTACGAACTTTCAACTTACGAACTTTCAACTTACGAACTTTCAGACATACGAACGAAGAGGACTTTAAGTCCAAATTGTGTTTGTTGGGCTCTTGTTTCCTGTCCGCAACATCAATTTTTTTTCTGAGCACTATTACGCCTATAATGACTTCTGGCCGCTACTCCCGCCGCACAGCAGGGTAGCGTGCGTATTCCCAGCATCATAGTTCTTTGTATACCCTTAAAATGATGCTGAATAATGACTTACGGACATTTCAAGTTACGAACAGCCGTTCTGAGGATCGTCTGTATTGCAATATGATATTGTTGTAATAAATATTGGGATATTTATAAAGCAAAAACGGAGTTCAAAATAAATTTCACACAAAACCCATCTATGAGTGATTTAAATTGCAATAAAGAAAGTGATTATGATTGGCGGGGAAAGTGCGTGTGGAGCTCATGCAAAAGCAGCTGAATTTTTAAACATATACTAGATAATCCTGAAAAGGAGCAATAATTAAAACTGCAGTGCTTGTGTTGCGATGTCATTTGGTGCCGGTACCAGTTTTTACACCAGTGGAAAACCAACAGCTTGAAGTACCGCACTTTTGGTATTTCGAGAAAGTACCAAAAGTATGTTATTTAGTGCAGTGGAAAAGGACCCATGGAAGCCACCTTAACTGGCCCGATGAACTTGATGCGAGATGAACCACAGTATCCACCAGCTGGTCTGGGAAGATTAAGGCACTGGAAATTAGACCAGAACTGGACCTGATCACACTCTGCACTGAAATAATGAAAACCTGCTCAAAATTTATTTAATAAAACTCTTTGAATTGTACAAGCATAACAAGAATTTTACATCGAGACAAATATAACACATTTAATTAGACAATTAGGAATAATAAGAAAAAACATTATTCTACTGAAGATCTTCCTTTGGGTTCTTTCATTCGGGGTGAGATGGAAGCATTGTTCAACTGAGAGCATTTCAGGAGAAATCAAAGCACGCCCCCCCCCCAATTTCCAGCTTACTAAGCAGTCATGGTCTTATGGAAGGAGTTTAAAAACTCGATTTCCATGAAAATGCAAAATGATTTGCTTTCTGGCCATCACATGATATCTCATTCGGCACAGGGCTGTTTGCTCGGTTATTTTCTTAACCTCCTTGCATATTGACTACATTTGAAGCTCTGGATGGGGTCCAGCTCAGGACAGTGTCTGTGTCTGGGTGTGCGTGTGTGTGGGTCAGATATGCATTACATTGTGGGGACCAAATGTCCCTACAACGTGATAAAAACTGAATTTCAATTTCAGAAAAATTCAATTTTATAAAAGTCTTTCAGTACAATCAAAAAACTAAAAACACCAAAATCCAAAATTTGTTAGGCTACTTAAGGTTTTGCCCATAGAAATAAACAGACAGTCCCCACAAAGATATGAGAAGAAGTCTGAATTTGTGTGTGTGTGTGGGGGGGGGTGTTCCATATTTAAGGGAATGCATTTGCAGTAAAATGAAAATTTTTTAGACTGGATCTATGTGTGACGGCCACCATGTACTATTAGTGCTACGGAAGCACAGGCATCTCAAAAAGACAACAAAAGGTGCCCCCCCCCCCCCCAGCTTGTAGCACCTTCACATACCATGTAATATGCAATACGTTCTGTTCAGCATCAGCACGCTAGCAATGTGGTCAGCTTCTCTATATATAGGAACCTTCAAAATAGCCGTCAATTTCGTAATTTTATTTATTTCATGACCATGCTGCAGAATTCTCAGGAGCAACTAAACCAAAGCTGCCATCCCCATTCAAAATAAAGGGTCCTTCCGATATGATGGCCACGAATTCAGTTTAATCGCCCTTAAGATGCCTCTTCTCTGATATTGTCCCTAAGAAGAAATTTTATTAATAGCACATGGCATGCTGACAAGTGCTGAGGCAGGCAGAGGAAGTGGCACGACAAACGAAGGCGTTCTTGGGGCCACAAGAATGAACTCTTCACGGTTTGCCAGAGTTCGTCATGGACTGACTGGGTGATGGGAAAACGGCCCTGCAGCTTAGCGACGGAGCAAAAAATGCAATATGCTCACTTTTGACAGCATTTTCAGATTCATTGTGCCGCCCACTGCTAAATGGAATCGTCAAAGAAATGACTGCGGCAGTGCTAAAAGCTTTTATTAAAACAGCCATCAAACTTCTTCTTCTGTATTTCACAGAGTATTTTTGTGCTTTCGTTCCAAATGTGTAACCGATCGCAGCTGATGGGTCACATGCCTCTGATACTGCAACAGGACAGGAAATGCTCACAGAGAGAGAAAAATCTCACCCCTGGACCCCATCAGGAGAGCTGTGAAATTAACAGTGACATTCTGTTCCTTGGTCAACAAACACAGGTTGCGTGGTGAAGACAAATGGTCTGTGTGATGACCGGGCCCTGCCTTTCACAGAGAGGAAAAAAATAGTTCACAGCTTCCCCCCGCAACCAGATCCGGTGCTAATCCCAAAGGCAGCACTTTTAGGAATCCTTTACAGTGCTTACAAAATATCCTGCTTTATCACTGAGAAAAAAAAAAACAATTTTAACACCCGCTGTATCACAGCAAGCTTTACGCTTTACGAATCATGTGCTCTTGGGGATCGGCTGAGGGTGACTCATGGAGGTCCATCCTCAGATGTTTCCTGGGTCCATCAATGAGCAAGAGCAGCTCGTGGTCTTGGTGGAAGAAATTCAGCACTTCCCACATTAAATGTTCAGTGTTAGCAAGATAGTTAAAGGTTATATACTAATCTACTGGGGTCACTTCACCTGGGATACCTTCCATTAAAGGGGAAAGTAGGTAGAAATAGTCAGAGTGAAGTATTCTGTTTTTTAACAAACCAAGAAAAACCACAGACATCAAACATTACTGGCCATTTTGTGGAAAAACAAAAAGGGCAGTAAATAAAACAATTTGACCATGTCTCCAGCAGCACAAACTCATAGTGCAATACAGCATATGGGCCAGACATTCTTTTAGAACCATGACAGGTCACAATCTGGCCAAGGAATACAGTTACGTATGGGTTAGTACCTCATAGTTTTGGTCCTAAACCAAACCACAAAGAGTTTGAGTAATCTGTGCGTATTATTTTACTGGTAGGTCATATTTGACTTAATACATCATGTATGACACACAGGTTTTATTGCTGGAGCCAACAGCCAACAACTTCAAGCTATATCAGAATGCCGACATTTCACTTATCAGCGGCTGGTAGCTCCTGTCACTCAAGAATTGACAAACTGGACAGATCTGGTTCATCTCTTGAAGATCCAGCAAGGCCTGACCACTTATTTATGCTCTGGGTCTCACTCCTTGCTCCACGTCCACCACACCTTGGTGGGAGACACGGCCTCGCCTTGTCTGTGGCCTGCCCGATGCCCCCCCCCCCCCGGAGGAGAGCCCGCCAGGACCTGGCAGCCATTAACTGTGATAATGGGAGCCGCGACTCTGAGGAGTTGGCAGCTTAAAAGCACTGCGGGCCGCATTTCCCTGGTCGTACCCCAAGGTCACCCTCGGTCACGCGTGGCAACGGTGGCGGCTCAGAGCCGGGAAAGCAGAGTACTGGAGAACCCAGTCCCTCCCCCCACTCAGTATCACAACCAATCATGGGGGAACACGGGCCGCCCATGTGCCCGTAGTGGCACCATCTGCTTTGTGGACCACAGAGTAAAGTGTGGTGCTGATCTGCACCCTGACGGAGCTGGGAAACGCCCAGGGACGCCCAGTGGTCAGGAACTAGTGACCACTAAAGGTGCGAATCTGGGTTGAAAAACAAAAAAAAAACCATGACACACACCCTATAAACGCTCACAATACGTAGGAGTACTGTTTAATGCGCTAACTGGATTCAGAAAATTCATCTCTCTGCAGGGACCAATTTAAAATTGCGAAAAGATACTCATCCAAAATACACCCAAAATACTGAAAATGGATAATTGAATCTGAGAAACAATACACATATCCTCTGCTTGGGTGTTCACAGAACATTCACAAAGGCGGCGCATGATAACACCAACTCAATTGGTCGTTTCCTGTGTCAGCAAAAGGATCGAGTTTAAGTCTCAACCTGGCCCATAACTCATTTATTGTTTGCAAGGGAAACAATTATTTCTTGTGGGAGTATATCCTAATTCAAAGCTATGATATAGCAGTTGAGTGTATTAACTTTTCAACCATGCCACTGCTGTGGGAAAACATATTGATTTTGCCTGTGTGGATTGCAGGCCAGTCGATAGTCCACTTCGTATTTACAAGGACATGACGGGGCCTCTTCCACTGAAGGGCTTACACACGGTCAGGGATGGCTACTGAATGAGTTAGAGGGAGATGGGTGGCAGGAGGGAGGGAGAGAGAGAGAGAGAGAGAGAGAGAGAGAGAGAGAGAGAGAGACTGACTGCCATGGCAATTAAGTAATAAAATACTGTCCTATGCAGAGTGGAAGTCCAGCAAAAAATTGAAGCCCTTTTCAGTGACCTTACCCTTAATGTCCACAGGCATCGTAAATTAACAGACCTTCACCTGTAAAAATTTATATTAATGATATATAAACACTGTTTGAGTGCCAGGATAACAAAGACGCAATGCACCCATTTCTTTGAGAGTTATTAAGACAAATTTCTGGAACCTGGAATTTATGAGTAGGACGTTTATTGGTCTTGAAGGCTCAGCTTCAATCTGAGACGGTTCTGAGCGAAAGTGCTGTAATTTGCTGGTGGTAATTTAACATACACTTCTCTGTCCTGTCAGTCACAGGGTTTCCGTCGCAGTGCTAACCTCTGGCCATTAAACCAATCAGACGACTGCACCTTCTGGGAATAATGGCAGCTGAGAATTTTTTTAGATGAGGGAGAAAAGACAAATTAGGCATTGCTCAGTCTCATCGAATTTAGTCGGTTTCTTCCAAATTATACGTGCTTAATCAAATTCTAAGAAAGGGTCTTTTGCAAAAATGTTAAGGTGGGTGGGGAACACCTGCAAAGTAGCTGTTCATTTATTTGCACACTTTGAATGCTGAAGATCCTTTGATCTGGCTTCTGTTTCTCTGACCAGGCATAGAGAGAGAAGATTCCAAGCAAAATTTAGCAAGATCAGAATCAGAACTGTTTGTTTATCTCCATTTTTTTTTTTTTTTTTTACATACGAGGATTTTACCCTGGGGTGTCGTACAGAACAAGCAAGACAACCCATCCATCCATTTTCTGTCCTGGAGGCTACAGGCACAAGGCAGGGAACATCCCAAGATGGGGTGCCAACCCAGAATAATAAATTATGTACATAAATGAAATAAAATAATGGAGTCAGTGCAGATCACTTCATAGGAAAACTACAGGCATGTCTCAGCTTCCTAGATATACTTTATTAGCCCTAATTGGAAAATAATGCCAACAATAGCAGTCATGATTTTCCTGCTAATCGCTGCAGCGACAGCACCTCACTTTCAGGGAGCCCTAGAGGACCTCGTGTGGAGGACTGTGGAGCAGACAGCCCTCAGCACGCCCGGAGAAATGTGCCGGGAAAGATCGGCACACTCAAGTCGGGGGGTAAGGATAAAAGGTTTTATTAATAGCTGCCAGGTTTAAGCCTACAACTGGATGTTTATGTTGGACGTGGGCATGTGTGCGCGGACAGCGGTGGGTGTAAACACCGCCATTCTGCAGAGCTTCCTTTACATCGCTTATATTGTTTTAACATTTAAACACGGCAGCCAGGCTTCAAAACACTTGGCGCTCTGATCCTACAAGCAGGTCTGCTGATGCGGCTCCCTAGAGCGGTGATGAAGGAACCACACTGGGGCCTTTGCTCCGAACACAGGCCGAGCGGAATTTCACCATGTCCTATCATCCATCCATCCATCCATCCATCCATCCATCCATCCATCCATCCATCCATCCATCCATCCATCCAATCTAGAGCTCTGGAACAAAAGTTAACCTTCCAATTAATATCCTCGGATCTCTTAATGCAGCCATACCAGGTGGTCATTCCTAAAGAGAACCGCCAGGGCTGAGTTGATCGCTAATGACACCAATCAATAAAACCTCTGTAATGTTTTGTGGAAGTTGTCGCTTACAAATATGCAGCGTTCCACTAAAGCACAGTGGTCAAGCTTTAACGTTGAACTCCTACCCTGCCATTAAAGTACACAGCATGTTAAATGTGCAGCGAGGGTCGACACAGAGTCTAAGTGGGACAACCTGCATTTAATGGAGACTGGTGTCAGTGAGGACCCCCCCAATAAACATTTATAAATGGAAATCCTTCACCATGAATATGCCGTGTGCAGTAGGTGCTCTCTGAAACTTTACAAATATTTGCAACGTAGACTTGACACTTCACAAAGGACTCAGTAGTGCCAAGGACCTGAACAGCATGAATAAGTTTTGATCCTTGACGACACCTACGGTCCTGCAGCGGAAGAGAACAGAGTCCTCAGAAGCTCTCAGAAGCTTTTGAGGAACATACCAGCTCGCAACACATCAGTATGAGCGCATCCTGTCATCGGGTGACAGCGCAACGCACAGGGTAAATAGGAGTGACGGGGGTGTCACTGAGAGAGGGAAAGGAGCAACCATGGTGAACCATGAGACATATGAGAAGATCAGTGAGTCTTCAAAGACCTTCGGAGCACATGAAATCCACTCAGGACAGACAATGGGCTACAGCAGCTCCACCAAAGGCCTCTGTCCAGAACTGCCTTCCAAAGCCTCCCCTGCTCCTGTGAGTGCCGCTTTCAAACGGGAGATCTTCCAGATAAAATCAGCAGGAGATTATCCTAGTATCAGGGATTAAAGTGCAGCCAACCCCCACCCCCCCCACCCCTCCAGCCCAACCCCCTCCCTCCCCACCCCTACTCATCCTAGCCTCTGTTAGACTGCATTTAAGTCCCTCCCCCCTCAGGCATGGGGATAATACCATTAGTGGCATTTTGTTGGCAGCAGGTTCCTGTAAATGAGGACCTGCTTTAATCAGCTGCACGCAGGGCTGGTGTCAGAGTTCCCACGTGCTTACAGGTGAGAGATTGCTACAGCGAGAGGTGTCATCTCCACGTTAATTAAAACTCTACAATACACAGAAGGGGCAGTGCTCTGGCATGCTGACACTCAGGGTAAACACTGGCAATTAAAGAGGGAGGGGGGTCAGGCCTCGGAGAGAGGAATAATTAATCGACCCGTGATCACGCTGCCACCAAGACAGAGGGGGTTTGCTCTGAACCTCTCAGTGGGTAAACAGACCCAAAGACCTACAATGTCTCGGGGTAAACACTTCACGATGACTGGAACAGTCACAGATGGACAGGATTGAGGCAGACTACCACACACAAGTCATCAGGTAAAATTTAAAGCGGAGCAATTTCGCCTTAGAAACCGCAACCAACACAATGCATTGGTCTCTGTGACGACGAGCTGCGCCGTCCGACCTGTGCGGCCCCTCGAAGCACCGGAAGAGCCCGGAAAGGCCACCACTGGGTGTTGTTTACGAGGCCCTGTCACCGTCGCAGCCCCCACCTACACCGGTTTTGGCACTAGGAACTGGGGGAAGATGAAACAGCAATGCTGTGCCACCCCCACCAAAAAAAAAGGAGGTAGGGTGAATTGGGGGGGGGGGTTATCACACTGACTTTGCGCTTCAGATGTAAATGAAGCAGGGGGGACACAAATACAGAGGCAGGATCAGGGGGGCGCATCCTTCCCGACCCGAATTCAGGCAGCACATAGTCAAGGAAGCGGCAGGAGCTTACAAGCAGAAAAGCAGGACTTTTGCACAGCTTCATCAAATAAGTGTGACTGCTAACTCAGGCACGCTTATCTGTCAAGGATCAGTCCATTGCACGTGCACAGATAAACGGGTAAGTACTTTGTGGGACAGCTGGGGGGATTTTATGAAAACCTGAATCTCAGTTTTGCATCTCTGTGGATTATATGAAAAAGAAAAGGGGTTTAAATAAATATGACACAAAAACCCAGAAGATTTAATTATGCTGCAAGACCCAGAAAAACCACTCCAGTGATTTACCCTGCAGCCCCTCCCACCTCTTAGCCAGCCAGCTAGCTGGTTACCTTTGATTTTACTCTTGTGCAAGCAAAATAAGATAAAATAAGCCCCCACCTAGCCCACCCCCATGCCAAGTGAAATGAAAAGGCAAGGAAGTAACATGAAGGTAAGTGGACTGACGTCAGTGTGACTCCAGACTGCATGGATTGGATTGAGAAGCAGGACTCAGTGACTCCTTCCTAAAGACAAACACACAATGAATGGGGGGTGGGGGTGGGGTCATGCCTCTGGGGAGGGACAGGGATGAAAGCGGCCGTAACGTCCCGTGCACCCTGCCTCTGGGTGGTGACAGCTCACCATCGTGTAATTTGGCGATTTGCACGGCCGTCACAAGGCCAGACCATAGTGAATTACAGGAACAGAGTGGAAATGGACCAAGACGGATGAGGAGATCCAGAACAGAAGGGAGGTTATTGAAGCTGCTGAAAAGATTGCGGGATGTTGTGCTGAGATGGAGAAAAACACATTGGACCTAAGAGACGGTTCGAGTGTAATTGGAGCCTGGATTCCAGCGTTTCAGAGGGAACCTTGTCCTGCACCCCACCCTTTGCTTGTCACCCCGCCTTGCTGCCACTCAAAGCTTCTGCTCTGTGCACAAGCTCAGATCCCATCATAAATAATAATTATGTTATATAAAAATATAAAAGGAAACACGATATAACATAAAGGTGACCAAGCACAATGGAAGTATCGCACCAGATTTACACTGTGTTTAAATCTGCCAGCAGGAATCAACACACAAGCTACAGGCATGACTGCCAACTTGTAGAGAGCTCCAGCGGGAGCATCATGACTGAAGCCATACTGTAACCCCGCAATGCAGAAGTGCCAGGAAGCTCCCAGCCATCCATAGATGGAGCCCAGGAGAATGAAAAAAAATCATCAGAAAAAAGATCCGGCACCTTCTAAATCTTGCCTTGAGCGCAGCCAGGGCTAGATCTCTCCTCACGTCACCCGGCGCTGCTGAGAAACAGAACGCTTATAAACACATTTTCTGCATGGTTGGTTACGAATGTATGTCGGCAGTCGGGCAGCCTGTCTCCGAATCTGGGAGAGACCATTTTATTTTTTTTAAAAAGAAAAGGGACCAAGAAAAGAATGAGAATGACAATAAAAGCTGCATCAGTACATTTTCAAAAACAAATGTCAATATATCCCCCTTTTAACATAACCTAAAGTTTATAAAACATGACATCATAAGAAACAAAAATGACATCATAACTCCACACATTTACTTCTGTGATACAATGACTCTGCATCCTCTTCTGGTTCATTTCAGTAATGATTTACAGTAACAACTGAAACATAAAAGGCATCCCCCTACAGGTGTGGTGTCAAACAGGGAGTTAATCTGATTCAGCTCATGTGCCACCCTGCCTTTAAGAATCAGTGTTTGACATAGCCATTCTTAAAGTGTGCCGTCTCCACACAGCTGTCCTTCTGTGCGGCATCTCTCTGAAAATCTCACTGCAGTAACATTAGCACTTGTTGCAACATCCTGCCTCTTCTTTTACTTGATAAAAGCAACTATTTATGTTGTGCACTACCAGCAGAAGAGCCCAAAAACAGACAATGAGACCCCCAAAACAGATCACAGTTCTTCCTTGACCTCAAAGAAGCATTTATTTTAAATGGCAAGCGGTCAGGCACACGGTCCGTATTTTTGGAGGGATCCAAGGTAGAGATTCTCCTGTGTTCCAACTCAGATGTCCCCTTTGAGCGGGAACCAGGAAACGTCCCTGTCGAAGACAAGCGGCAGACTCTTCTAACAGGTCTTGGCCCCGCAAGCATCCGACTGATGGCCCTTCAGTGGGAGTCCCCTTTCCACTTCCATCACCTCCTGTTGCTAAGATAAAGGATGTCCCCCGCTGGGCCAGCAACAAGCGGGCCTCTCAGACGCCAGCCAAGAACTGACAAAACAGCTCGCCATCGGCCCACATCCAGCAAACGAGCCCACGTCCACCAGGCCGAAGATGGGAACAGTCATTAGATATCGCCCAGGGGGCGCCACGAGGAATCCACTTCCCCTCCACTCTGACTGACTCCTGCTGCCCCCCCCCCCCACCCCCACATCACTGCCCCATTACCCTGATTCGGGAAAGCAGACAGTTTATGAGTAAAATCAAACATGTGAATCACTGGATGAAAGGACCACAGAGAAGCGTACAAGACAATATTTTCACCATCCATGGAGGAATTCTGTACCACATTGAAAAAGGGTTAATAAAAAAAACACTACAGAATGTGAATCATTTAAATGTAACTTATGGGCCATTATTCAGGGGAAGCAGGTTTGCCATTAGTTTCAGCTATGAAATATATTTCAGGTATGAATTGTATGTACTCTGGGATTAAAATAGCTGGTTGAAATGATTCCTGCAGCCAAATGTTGTGACAATATGTCAGGCTAATTTGTTGCAGGTTATGACAAATGGGGAGAATTTACCAGCTGGAAGCTGGTGGTCTTGAAAAAGTTAGACTTGGCAGTATTTTCAATGTCAAACGAGAGAACAGGACGCTAAACTGGGAAGAAAAAAACCCAAGGACTTTCTCAGCTTGAAGAAACATCCAAACTAAGCCTGATTAATTAGTAAAAAGTCTCTCTGTAAGCCTTAAGAGATTTTCAGTGAATACTTCTAATTCTGTCATTTACACAATTAAGCGCTGTACTGAATTCCACCTCCCCTCGGTCATTCCACTGAGGCGGCAGTGGTGTTCCGTAATTTTTTAAAAATAACTGGATCACATCACACCTTTACTCCACAGTCTGAATGTGTCACAATAACTGCTCATCACCAAGCGTGTCTGTGAAAGTCAGCACATCTCCAGCACTGGGATTTCCGTTCGGAAGGTCATTTTCACCTATCGCTGGACATTGACGAAACATAAAAACCCAACACAGACACATCACATGGCCTAACTTCTGCGATTATTCTCGCTATAACTCTACAGCAAACAAAACAGCTATTACCACTCTATTTAACAGATAATAATAGATGGATCACCAATATGATACACCTGTTCCTCTGTTCACGTAGCCCACTGACTGCAAGGACCACCTGCTATATCAAATCACATAGGAGGAGTTGGCTGCACATGTGATACAGGAAAAAGCTTCCACAAATTCTGCATGCACATTTGTTGCGTGTTGGTGGCACAGGAACATGCGCCGATAGCTGACTGGATGTGGAAACACACAGTATGCTGTAGAAATTCAGGGAGTTTCGCCTCCCTGCTCGATCCCGAGAAGAATCACTCGTGACACCCGTATTCCTGGCTTATCGTAACCCTCCCTGACCCCCCCCCCCCCCAAAAAAAATGCCCCCCATACAGCACCAGCAGCAGCCTGAAGGGCAGCAGGCTGGTTTTAACATGGAGAATCCATTCTGGAGTCTCCAGTGAGTCATCAAACTCCCACTTTGATTCGCCGTGACAGCGCCTGGCAACACCACTCACTATCGCCGCCCTCTAGGATTCAGCTTCTCCTCTGTGCTACTCAGAGCCCATCTTCTTCACCACAGCCACAGAGAACATGAGTGGGTGTCAGGTAACAGAACATAACACTCTACGTTTGGCAGAGGGACAACAGGAACGGGGAGCATTCGCAATTAAGATGGACGTCAGGGGCAAAACGGAGCCTCATATGAGGGAATGACCCGTAAATGCCTTTAACACTCACACGTCACTCCAGAATGAGTATTTACATTGCTGAGGCAGCACAGAGTGAATCTAACAGAATGTACCAATTAAATTCATGACACTCAGCTGTACCTACTTTGTAAAATATTTCTCTGAGGAGAACACAGCTCTGAAGTCCTTTTAACTTAAAAGCACGTGTGTTGGTGAAGCCCACTGGCACAGTGCTGCAGTGATAGCCGTATCTCAGGGCCTTAATGAGGAAACATGACTTTGTTTGCATTCCGCCTTCAGATCCGCTGTTCCTCACTGTGACTTTCAAGGTTTGTAATTAGCTATCGTTATGCTTTAGGAACTCGCCGGCTGAAGCAGGAGCAGATACACAGTGCTTTGTCATGAGGAATGGAAATGAGATTTCCGTGGAAGGTACTGCGTTTGGGGGCCGCTGCCCCGCCCCCCACTTTGGAGAGTACCGAGCTGGCACTAGAACAGCAGCCCCCCAAGCAGTGCCCTGTCGGGGGGCCGAGCTTCCCGCAGCCCTAAATACTGGCCCACGGCAGTAGGTCTGGCTATTAGAAACAAAACCCTCGGTGGTGCTGCGAGCCGGGTGTTTGAAATGGAAACAGGCGTGATGCCTTGTGCAGGAAGAGACAGAAATACCCAGCATACATATCAGAGGAAAAAGGAAAAGGTGTATGGATTGGCCTTTTCCTTTCAATAACATTTTTACAAGAAAACACACTGCCAGATTTAGAAGGCAAACACTAATTCTGCTGTATTGAATTGCAAGCATTCCCCTTGATACTGGACAATCAGGTTCACGGTACAAAATAATGACAGCCGGCCTCATTTTAGCAGATTATTTGTCTCACTGGGAAAGCTTTGCGCGCTCTTTGTTCGCATGCAAAGACTTGCTTAACTTTCAGGGTTGTTACTCAAAGAACATAAATTCGCCAACAACAAGCGAATGTGATCCTATTCCCAAAAAGGTAATATGTGTCCATAAACTGAAAATAAGCATCTTTTTCCTAATATGAATTTTTACATTCAGCTGTTGCCATGAAAAGATCTGGAACAGACTATAAATCTAAACATAAGTGCGTGCACAAAATGAAAGCTATCACACACTGTCCTGACCTTAAACACTTAGAATCATTTTACAAAAAGGATCACTCTTTTAAAAATTGGACTAAATGTCTTTATGGATATTCCAGTTAATATGAATTCAGGGCATTGGATTGAATCAAATGAACAGCACAAATTTTTACTTTACAACAAACCAATTACGAGAGCAAATTTCCAAAAGCATGTTTCTTGCTTAACTAAATGTAGGTCATGCTTGTTCCCTGTCCACAAACTGCTTTCATTAAAGACTGATTAACACCCGCAATGTTAACAGAACCATTGAGGGGTGTAAAGGAGCAACATCATTAAATTGTAACTGAAGACATTCCACTTCCATTTCCTGTAGTCATACATTTACTGCTCGAACTTCAAAGGTCTTCATGTTACCTGAATTTCTTTCCTTCCCGTTGTCCATTGATGGAAATTCCACATTTTTTCTAACTAGATTTACATTCAACAAAGGCAACATGAAAAAGTTTTACTGGGATTTTTAGCAACTACATAATGCAATGCTCTACAAGAAGGTGTCAGTATTTGCAAGAAGGTAATGGAGTCCAGATTTACTAGTTGGAAATGTACAAACTTAACATAAAATTAAACTCATGACAGAGCACAGCACCTTTTGTGTTGTGTTGTCTGGCTGTAATTGTTTTTGTTTAAAATAATGAACAACATGACACAGGCTGTGAAAGCCAACGATGAATTACGGCCAGCTAAACACCACTATTTTGGTGAGAGTTTTTACTCAGCCATATTGCAGCAAACATCTCATTCTTTCATGCTCTGCTCTTTTGGTGTAGAGAAGGGGGCACAGACAGCAGGCACAATCTGCAAGACATATTTACACACCTTCATTTGCTATTGATGCCTATTCACAAGCGCCCTGATCGCAATACCAATTCATTTCCCTATATCACTAGTCATCAAAATGGGCCATTAATCCAGCCCGCACTCCATTCAAATGCTAAGAATTTTCCTCTCACAAGAAGAAACATTTGTCCAACAGCACGGCAATAAACACTCACTGCGATGACTGATCAGAAGCTTAATACACATTAAAGAAAACTGGGAACATTTGACTTTGGAATTCGCTTTCAATAGAATGAACCACCTTCAGAAAATAACAGTTCAAGACATAAAGCATCTTCAGTTTTAATGACCATTTCGAAACAGTTACAAAATTGCCAACAGCATTGTAGTTTTCTCCTGATTCAGTCCAGGCAAACCATGGGAAGTAATTCCTGTCTTTGTACATTCCTCTAATTCATTACTTTAGCATAATTATGTCCCGTAATTTCCTGTAATACATTGCAGTCTGTTATGAGTGTCAACACAATAAGAGAAATTAATGTGTTATTAATAAAGTCCTGTTGCAGACAAAACTGCGCTGTCTCAACTCTGCATGGTACGGAGAAGAAAGCAGTAACAAGCAGTAATAGTACTTTGCCATTTTGATCATCATGCATCTGCCTATTAATAATAGTGACCAAGCTAAAAAAAAAAAAAAAAGAAAAAAAAGCAGAACATTAAAAGGCCTTTTTATTGCAATTCAACTGCGCCGTATTTTGTCGTGAGCAGGTCACTAGCAAATTACTGTCAGATCCTCACTTGGCCACCTTTCATTTAAAGGATCCCATGGCAACCTAGACATCTTGGACTTGAGTGAAAAACTTTCTCAAAGCCAGAAATGACCGTGGATGCCGATTTGAAAAGTGTGTTGCAGTTTATGGGGAAAACAGCCTACGTGCTGAATGTTCAAACCACTGTGTGCATACGCAGGCTGGCGTTTAATTATTCATGCCTTCTATTCCATTTATTTACTTAACATGTGAGACAGAGAAAACACTTTGGAGGAAATATTCGAAAGAGAGAATAATTTGTGGAGCGCTGGTTATTATTTTTGATGTTGCAATTTCTGACACTTTGATGCAATCAGTGGATAGCCGGGGCATCCTGTCTTCTCCGGGGAGCTGGCTGTCAGGACTGAGAGGCTGGTGGGTAGATAATTATCAGAGATCAAACCCTGCTAGTTAGCAGGCAGGAACGGCAGGCAAATGCCAAGAAGCAGCCAATGTATCACAAACTCCTGTTCAAGGATATCCTAATTGCTATAAGGGCTTCTTTCACGACTGGCACGTCAAGAGATGCCAGGTACAATGTTACCATACTGGCCCAAAACTCCTCTTGCATATGGTGGATTATGACAAAGGGCAATGGCGGTGATAGAGGATTTTTGCAGTGTCTAGCTCCAAGGACACTCAGGCAGGCTAGAGCCAAATAATAAACATCATATGAACTTTCCAAGATAACAGCATTAATTACTCAATTACTGGTCTAGAACGAGAAGCTTGTTATGGTGCAGTGATTTTCCAGGGTTGTGCTCACTACATGTGCATCACGCTTTCCTCTTACAATGACACTCTAGGTCAAAGTAAACAAATTGGAGGGATAGCCAGCTGAAGGGAGTAACCTTAAGTGCTCTATGGAACAAATTTATACTAATACATGGAAAACTAAGCGAATGCTACCCACAGAATCACTGCCCATACTGATTTAACATGACAATTTGATCAGGTTTTAAAGTAATCACCTTTCAATGAAATATACAAGAGGTAGCACTGGAATTCTGCCTCCTGAGAATTGTCACCTATGCATTGGTCAGTCTTGTTTTGAGTGCCAACATGTGACTTTTTTCCAAGGTCATTTACCAATCTCATAAAATCAACATCCAAAGAAACAGGTGTCTTTCACAGTCCCCGGGAATGTAGAAACATTTAATCTGCGCTCCCTCCTTCTTGAAAACATCACCCGGACACTCCTTCAGCAGTGAGAAAGACAGCAATAAAATAATAAAATTAAGCTTTATAATGAAAAGGATAAATGGGCTCTGTCTTTCCTTGAATGCAGCGTCATACATTAGCATAAGAAAGCTCTCCTTCGACTGGTAATGGCCCCGCATCTCTGACATTAAGTAGCACTTTCGCCGCTCCGTGTCTTCACACACTACTTTCAAAACACAACAGGCCCAATTCATTCTCCTCCCCTCCTCCGGTTCACATGCAATGAAACCTTTCACACACTCACAAGTAGAAAGGGAGTAGGGTTTCCAACCGCACCACAATTCAGGCCTGGCCTTTCTTATTTTAATTGCCTCCCTAATTGGTAATGTTTATGGGTTTTCATCTGCCCGGGGTGAAACTCTGCCATGCTGGCTATACGTTTATGGAGAGGGTAGAGGACAAAGAAAAAGACGTCTGGAGAGATCATATGACGAAAAATGTTATGTAAACTAACAAGTCATATAAAAGAAAAAAAGATGAACAAACCAAAATGTGGGAGATATAAAACAAAAAGGGAAAGCCCCCCTAACCTTGATTCTTCATGTAAAGCACCAGAGGGGTACAAATGATGTCAAGCAGCAGTTATCCAACACCAAGGACCTCATCCTTAGCTCCGCACACCGCTGTCAGATTTAAAGTGACTCCCCCTCTCAGTGCCTGCAGATAAGGCTGGAAAAGCACAGCACTCGATGGACCTGATTAATTCCCTGGAACGAAGGTTTGTCTTCCTCAGCTCACTGAATGACTTCATCCTGGTAGATGAGGTCACCAGAGTCAAGGCAATAAAGTAGCTGATATTCACGTTAAAGCAGGCTTTCAGAGCTGTCAGCCAATGGCGGGGGGGGGGGGGGGGGGGGGGGCGCAGTTCTTTTTTCTCTGTGCGTCTTTCAGTGAGACTCTAGACAATTCACTCTCTCTCATTGCTACAACAAGGAGAATAATTGGCCGCCAAATAAATCGAGGCAGAGCCAATCAGAGTTTACAGCCATGCTTTCCTTATCATATAAAACGGCTTTAAAATGTACCCTCCGCCCAGAGTGAATAATAGATAACATGAAAAAGGTGTCTGCCCTCTCAAACATCACGGATTCAATTTTTAACTTCCAATTAGGTTCTTTTAAGATAACGAAGCATATCATACTTTTGGATTAAATGTCATTAGCATTTTCTAAATATTGTGATAGAGGTAACAGCTGTGCGCTATTATAAGTTTGGATAAAAATCTGTGTTACTTAGCCTAAAACGGCAAAGCAAATTGTGAAGAAAAAAAAAAAAAAAAAAAAAAAAAAGACGCAGGCACATATTTCAGCTCTTTATTTATGGCATTATAAAAAGGGACAATTCTTTGATATGCAATAAATTCCGTCTCGCTGAGCTGCCGCCTCCATTTCATCTTGACAGGTGCGATTTCTGCATAGCCCTCAGAAGTCGAGTCACTTCACATAATCTGAATTCACATATCAACTGTTGTTTGCACTTGAACGATTCGGCGTTGATGGGCCTTTCACAGAATAAAAAAAAAAAAAAACCTCTCCCTGCTTGACAAGGGTAATGAATGGCGAGGCGGGCCCCCTCAATCCATCGTGCCACTGGTACAGTGCAGCCTGCGGTGATACATGGCACAATGCGCTCATAAAGCAGGCCCCTCTTTTGACCTCTGCCGGCACAGTGGAAGCGGAGGGGCGTTTATGATCGCGGCTGAATCCAGCAGCCAATAATGACTGAAATAACCATTCAAAACCTTTAGGGTAAACGGCATGCCGGCCGAGGGCTTGGGAACGATATATATTGAGCCCCTGAGATGACAAGGTCATTTCGGAAGGACAGAAATGATATGTGAGGAGAGGAAATGGTGAGAGATGTATGTAGGCCCAGAGAGGCGGCACAGCTGGCCAGTGTCACATGGAATGGAGCTTTCAGAAGAGGAGTGGGGGGTGAGGACGAGCAAGGAAACCAGCAGGAAAGGTCTTCACTCTCAGATCAATCAAACACAACACTGGCATTCCGACATCAGAAATTATTGTTGCAGTTCGACAGATTCAGAAAATAAATTTGCAGTACTGCCACTACATTCAAATACTAAGCAACCAAAATTTTCCCCAAAACCACAGTTGTTTCTAATAGAAGATCAACAGAACACAGCTACAAGTCAGACTTCCCCTGCAGGTAGTAATTTCACGTTCATTCCGATGGATCGTATGAAAGTCTGTAGAGGACATGCATAACCTTTTTTTTTTCTTTTCGTTATCTCGTGATCACGACATAACCAAAGTCGTTATCTCGAGATTACGACTTATTATTTTCTTGTGATCTCGACATAACCCATGTCACTGTCCCATGATCTCGAGGTTTAGTATTATCCTCATGGAAAAATGCATCAGATTTTACTTCGATCGTGGACTGTCCCAATCAGAATCAGAATCATAATTATAAGACTTTATTAATCCCGGAGGAAATTGCTCACACTGCGACTGCACAATCACATATAAACACGAAGACAAGAACAATACAAAAGTATAAAAATAGGAATGAACTGTAAAACAAATTACGGCACTGTTAAACATTCTAATAAATAAATCATTTATTTTAAAAATAAAATGATAGAAAATCTCTGTACAGAAATCTAAAGTACCTTTGTCCAAAAGTTACAGGAAAAGTAAAAGTGCATATTGCACAGTAAAGTAAAAGTATATTGCACCAATATCATAAGTGGTTATATTGCACTTGTTAGTAAAACCAAGTTAGATTTCAAACTGTGGGAAATATCGAGGTATATTGCATGGAATCATGGATACAAGGAAATAACACTGTCTGTCGGTGCTAGAAAATTGTCATATTAGTGTTCGCGTCATTTGAGAAGGAGGCTCACAAATTTTCTGTTATACCGTCCGAGAAATTATAGTGAGCCTGAACGAATAGTCAGTTTCATTACCAACTAACAGGAGAGTCCGGGACGTCTCCATGGTTACTGGGTGATGTTTGAAAAATGTCAGCTTCAAAAAATAAGTCGTGATCTCAAGATAACGAAAAGAAAAAAAAAAGTTCATGCATGTCCTCTACAAACTTCCGTAGGATCCTCAGGTACCATCTTGTGTATTTTTTTTTCCCCACAACCCACTAGCTCAAGGAACTGAATTACAAATAGCAGAAACAACGTTTCCTTTTGACGAATCATACACATACAACACCAAAATCAAAGCACACTTTCCTGAGCTAATTTCATTAACCGTTGGCAGTGATGTACTCAAATATTCAATACACTCTAAACCTAATAGAGAATTATCATGAAAGAGTCTTATTTCACAAGTTGGCACAAAGTCAAGCAACATATGCTCACATAATCTTTTAAAGAGCATGATCCCATTCTAAATTTAATTATGTAAGAGCAGAAATGGAATTAGTCTTCAAATACAGTATAACTGACAGACACTGAATTCTTCCTTCCTCTTTATACTTCATTATACTTACATACACAGTTAACAGAGTGGACAGTTTTTAATATGTTCAGTTTCTAGTTGAAATTTCACTACTTTCATATTCTTTAGCCATCACACAGTTTTCATATTTAACTGTTAAAAGTGTTTATATATATATCATTGTGTATTAAACAAATCATTCGAAGGGATGAGCCTCAACGCCATCACCTACCGGAAAGTGTTGGGATGGGATGGCAGTTGATCACACACATATACACATAGAAATATTTTTTTGGGTGTGTTGGGGTCCTACTTGTATATGCTGTTTAAATAGCAATAGATGGGAGAGTAACACATCAAACGTTATTAAATCAAAACAAAACATCTGCTGTTCCTTTGTCGAGTAATGAATTTAAAAAAGGCCGAACATCTTTCAAAGCCTGTCGCTTAGAAGAACAGATGAGAGTGGGGGAAAAAACAACAGAAAAATAGCCTATTTCTAAGATCACATTCAATTTGATCATCTGTAAACCAAGGTACGTCATACCTCCCAGATACTGCCAACATCAGGCAAGGCCTCCAGACAGAGCAGAAGAGCAAGGAGGAAACTCAAGAGATATGGCACTGTGAGGCCAACAGTAACATTACCAACAAAGGGAAGAAAATATGCATGTCAGCATCCATTCATTCATCCATTCACTCACTCTGCTTAGGGTCATGAAGGGCCTGAAGCCTATCGCAGGTAGTATAACTCCGGAGTACATCCTGGACAGGATGCATTTGTCAACTTGCTTTACAAATAAGTCTAAGAAATTATGGTATGAAGAAAGCACATCATAAAGCATGAATGGATTTGTGTTATGACTGACAGAGACCCAACATCACCCAGCAGAACACCTTCCCTAAAGTCAAGTGCGGTGATGGTAGCTCCAGGCTATGAAGACGCTTCTTCTCAGCAGGGATGCTAGATGGAGAATGAATGAAGACCGTACGGAGCAAAGTACAAGCAAACTGGAGGAAAACTTGACAGGCCAAGTAAATGTTAAAGAACTGAATTCCCTTTTCAGAAAACCTGTATGGAAATCGCTTAAAAATAACACAAGCAAATGTTCCTGAGTGGCCAAGTAATAGTCCACATTTGAATCTTGATAAGAATCTATAGAAGGACTTCAAGAGAAGAACCGCTGTCCATTCCCCAGTAACCTGAGAGCACTTGCACAAAGTTGCCTGTGACAAATCTGCAAGGGTAAGCATTTTCAATTTTATATACCGTTACATATGCAAATATGTTTATTTTCTTTCAATAAATGTGAGCCCTGATAATTTGGTGTTCTATAAAAGCCTTCTTGCACGGATGTTTTCCTTCAAACTTGATACAACTCCAAAAACCACAGAGAGATTTCTTTTTTCTGTACCATGGGTTTACTGGAATGAGTCTGTTGGCAAGAGCAGAGGGTGGTGAGTCAAAGAGCTCCATGACCGGTACAGGATTCTTATGGAGACGGGGGATTTATGGAAGGCTACAGGAAGACTGGGCACAGCTACAGACGCTGCTCAGATGAAGGGAAGCTATGGAGATGCACCCAGAATCTTTACAGAAAAGAAATAAGCAGGTCACTGTTTAGTTAAATCAAGGTAACAAACTGCAAATTTAAGTCTTCTCCGCTGCTGTTCTTTCCAGTGATTTTACACAAACACTGCATTTGGCAGGCAAGTGATAACACCAAAACTCTAATCTCTGTTGTACAGGTAGCATCCCAATTGTCTCGGATGTGCACCCAACAGTTGACTGGGCTTGTTGTAGCTCTAAAGAGCTCTGCATGCCTTTGTGGTTCACAGAGGAATTGAGAAGGATTTTGTATATATATTTTTTAATTTGAAGATGCTTCCCACGTAAGATACACCAGGTATGTCGGAGAGTTTCGCATTAATTTATCCTAAAAATGTTACTGTAAAACAGCCTATTTCCAGAACATGACACCTGTATAGCACTTATTAAATAAAAATAAATTACAGAAACTGGTCAGTAAACTGCATATTCAAAATACCTGCTAATTGATCAACTACTGTTGTGATTTTGTCCTTTCAAGTTGTTTGAGGAGGCAATACTAAGTTTATCCATATAAAAAGAGATGTCTTCCCTTTGTTATTCTGGACATTAAATTTACCAGCCAACCCCTCCACTCGATGAAGCCGCTGATTATTTCTGACATTAAGCCAATGTTCCATCAAGGAAAATACAAGCCTTTGATAATCTTTTAAAGTTGTCTTATCATAAATGTTTCGTTTTTTTTTTAATTAAAGCTGTTAGCAGTATTAATAGAAAAAAATATTTGATGATTAAAACTACTGTTAACATTTGAAAGTATATGTTTCACAATCTATGCAACCATATAAAATACAGCCCATTTTAATTTAAGGGATTTCCACAGAGAGCACCTCCAGCACTAAATAATTTAATATCACATCAGATCCTAGAGGAGATACCCAATTGAACGGAGACAGCAATCAGAGCCATGCTTAACTTTAATTACTCTTCTAAAATCAAATATTAGCCCTGGAGTCAAGTTTGAATAATTCCATCTACAAATTAAATGTTCCAAGAGTGAATGAAGATGGTGAGGATATGAGAAAGCAGCAGAGAGCAGAAGAAAGTCAGGGGGGACACTAGGCGGAGGGTGGGGTGTGGATTGGGAGATAGAATGTGAAGAATCGATGCTGGCCTGATCCACCTCAGACATTCAGCTGTGTGTATCGAAGACCTTTGCTGTAATTGCAACAAAAAAAACCTGACGACACATTTTGTTTTTGTTTTTTTTACAAGAGCCGTAAGTGTCAAAGCTTGACATTGAATATCATCTGCATCTACTTTACATATTTAACCAAAATGGGATGATCTGGTATTGCTACTCCAGGCCACAAAGTGGCGCTACGCTCTGTATACTAAGCTTGTGGCATCCCTGTGTCTGTAAACCAATTAAAGGGTGTTTCACCTCCTCGTGGTAGAGCCCTGACGCTGATGAAGCATCACAGCCATGTTTCCTGCTGTAAGGAAAAAGGAAACTAAGTGATTCTGTGGCTATACACATTTGGAGTGGACACTAGGCTCTTCCCAACAACTGTAACTAAGTGTTTAACTATACTTGGTTGCTTATTACATATTTTTCTCTACAATATGAATGAATATTCTGCTTCTTTTACCGTTTACTGGGTGACTTCTGAAAATTAAACATTTCTTTTCTCAGAACGGAACCCCCAACTATTTATGATACAAAAACAGTTAAATAATCCATCTCCAATCATCAGTTCTAATATCCTTATAATTACTAATTTTCTAATCCTTAAGTGTGATTTAAAAATCTATTAAACACCTCACTGAACTTTACCTTCGCCAAAAAGCCTATTTCATTGTGACTTGGGTGTTACAACCTGGTTTCAACATTAAAAGCACAAAACCCATTAAGCGGGCATTATGAAATAATATAATATCTACAAATTGGCCATTATATGGAAAATGTTAATCTCCCAAAAGAAATAATTCTTTAAAGTCAATCTTACACCAATTAAAAAGCATGTGTACATTTACATATTAATAAAAAGCTCTCAGGAATGGTTCACAAAAACAGAAAGAAAGATTATATTGGCTAGAAAACAAGAGAACGGATGGCAGGGTGAGACATTACTGCAAAGCTGTCATCACAGAGAGAGCACCTTTCTTATGTAATCGTACTTCATTCAACTGCTCTATCAGATGATTGTCACAGAAAAGCCATTTTAAGGGAAATTGGGTAAAAAATAGCATGTTCGCTTACATGTCCCACGGTGTTGATCCAGCCAAGTGCCACAGGTCACTGAAATTATTTGACAAGTGGCACGTCTGATCCAGGAGACAATGACACAGTCTTGACACTCATTTGAAATGCCATTTTTCCAACTGACCCCTCTGGTAAAGTGCCATTTTCACCGTTAAAAAAAACCAAATACCCTTTTGGTGAAACAAGAATCTCCAGTTATGAAATAATAAATCCTGAACACACACTAACAACCTGGTTGTCTCCCAGCCCTATTCTTCACATGGTTCCGCCCTGAAAACTCCCCCCCCCCCAAACACACACACACACACACACACACACACACACAAGCAAACAGTTCTGTAAAATGACTGGTGTTTCAAAACATTCTTTTCATTCACTGCTAAGAAAGCCCAAGGTGATACTCTTGCGTATATATTTTTTTCTGAAGTGTCACAAATCTCACGCATCATGATTTTGTCTTCCTGTCCATGAGAAACGTACGTAGATAGCTTGCCGGAAGCTCACACAGATTTACCCCGACCCCATCAGGTCCCCGGGAATCAGCAGGACACAGAGGATTGAAAGGGGAAGGTACAAGGGCAGTCACCTCTGGGGCCGTGACCGATGACAGGAGCAGGCGGGTGCAGTTGGAGGAAGGTCTTCAAGAAAGGCTGATGCATTATTGTAAGCAGATGGCATCCTTGTTAATCTGTCAAAGCTTAATTTCAGGGGCGGGTCTTTGGCCGACCTGTTTAATTGCTGTGAGGCATGGGTAAGCATCAGTCAGCCAAAGCCAAATGAGCTCTCCTTGGTGCTCCTGCTCACCTAGGCTCAGGATGACTGTCTTTGTCTGGAGAGCTTCTGCTAAACAAAAACATTTTTAAGGCAGCCCTCAGCAAAAGCTGTCGCTTGTGTTAAACGCAGCACACTTCCCATCTAAGCCATGCTGATAGGCTACTTCTCTATTATTATTTATAGCGGTAGCTGTAGCATTTATTTTTGATTATTAAGCTAGTAAGTCCTCTTCAATATACAAATCAATAGCTCATCATAGTCTTTTTGCATGGATACAGCCATTTAAGCAGAATCAAAACCACAATTAGGATTAGACTCAAAACATTTTTTTTTTTAACTACAAGGTCAGCTTTTCAATAATACAGTTTATATAAAAAGATGAACCATTCCACTGGCTTGCAAGAAAAAAGGTGATTTCCTAGTGTAAATGGTGTGGGGTTCGGCTGCACCGAGAGCAAAGCGTTAAGCTGTCCCAAATAAGTAGGACAGGTGCTATAAGATTAAAATAAAAAGGTGGTGAAAACCAAGCAGCAGCAGGCAGAAGCAGGGGGGCTCATCTGGTTTGCGGCAGTCGCCCCATCTTCGACGTCAAACGTCTCTCCCAGGAGTGCCAGAGCTACCTCCACCCGGCCCAGCAGGACAGGGCATACGGTAAGTTTGTCCAGAATCTGCATGCTTCACAACAAGAACGTATCCTTTCATCTGTTCGGAAGCGCTGCTGCCAAGCAGGCGGGCTCACCATGCAAACCGTACTGCGGCTGCTAATGTAAAGCAACTTCCTGCATCCTTAGGAGACATAAGAAGAGGAGACTGAGGCAGACTTTGGGACCCAGATGAACAGCTCAATGGACGACAGTGAGTAAGACTGGTTTGTATGTTTTTAATGAGCGACTTATGATAGCAAACTACATTCCCATCTTCAGAAACAAGTCAATTGAGAAAGCCATATTTCAAAAGCAACTAGCTATTAATATTAAACTAATATTAATATTAAAATAGCTGCAAGGCAGGGGTTTGAGTCCCACATCCACTCTTTGTATGTTAAGCTTACATGTCCTCCCTGTGATAGATGAGTGTCCTCTTGCAGTCCAAAGACATGCAGTTAGGCCAAATGGTCTCTAAACTGTCCATAATGTGTATGTGTGTGTGTTGCCCTTCGATGGGCTGGCATCCCTTCCAGGATTTATCTGTGCCCTGCGCTTCCTGGGATATGTTCCAGTCCCCCCCGCCACGAACCTGCACTGGATAAACGATTGGAAGATGGGTGGATGGAATAATGCTGTATCTACAAAGCTTTAGTGAATTTCATCAATATAGCTATTTAAAATTTTATTTCATCCTTATAGACTTATACAAGGTTATAAAAAACATGCACAAAGTGCAGCAGTTCTACATTTTTAACAATTCTGATATAAAATATACATACAACTGCATAAATAGTATATATACAGTAGTAAAAACAGCTGAATATGGAATAACATGGTAATCACACTTAAATTTCAGTAATGGGATATAGGCAGTTATTCTGCATATGAGAAATATTGATACAGAGTAAGGGAAAAGCCACCTTGTCTGAGATGGTGGCTTCACTGGCCGGAGAGACAGCATTACTGCTGAGGGTCTGCCGTGATGCTGAGCGTGCCCACAGATGCCATCCTCTCAGCCTCGCTGATCCCCTTGCCATCTCCTGGCTGTCCTCCACCGCCCGCCTTTCCCTGCAACAGACACCAGTAAGCCGCAGAACTACGATTCATCCTCAGTGGGAGGGCAATTAGTCACTATCCCACAATAATGCAGAGTTTAAAAATAAAGCCATTTGGAGAGCGTTCTCTCTTTTTTTATTTTTTTAAAGCATATGTTAAATTTCAGCCTGTCAAAAATACAGCATTAGTCATGAGGTCAAGAACAAAGCTGACAATTAAAAAAAAAAAAAAGAAGAAGAAAAATAGCATCCCTGAGCAAGCAAAAATAATCCAAATAAAGTATTTAAGAATCAAAGCAAAGCGAATGGCAGTAATATCCATGGGAAAAAAAAAGAAAAGAAAAAATCATAGGATTTCACTGCTGACAAAAATGGCCATATCCAGGTGAACACACCAGTTTTACTTTTAGAAAACACTACAGTTTCATTTTTAAATAAATGCATGGGGGACTCTGCTAAACAACAATCACAGACAGACATCCCACCCCCATATTTTCTGAACATGAAAAAGGCTACCAGCCTTTCAATTTGCTTTAGTGTCCTACTGAATTACCATATGAGAGAGTATTTACAACTCTACAAAATTTCCATCCATTTCAATGAAGGTTATGTCCGTTGCTGTGATGGAACAAAATGAAAAGGCTGCCTTACTTGTTGCATGCAATTAGACCTCGACAAGACAGCAAGGACAGTTAAACATTTCATAGAGCTGTAATTATGCTTTAACTGTTAGAAACCGTCGTCCCCTAGGAACTAATTACTGAAAAGCACTCATCACACAGAAGATATGCACAAACAAATCCTTCAAGCACAAAATAAATGTTTAAACATTAAAAGGGACGAATAGCTGGAGTCATACCAATCAGTTTGGTTCAGTTAATTACTAATAAGAATTGCAGCCCCATTGTGTTAGATAATTATGACACCAAATCAGAGCTCAAACACAGGGCCTCTAGCTGACTGTAATGTGGATCTAATAATCAGTGTAAAAGTAATCAAGCAGAAATGAAGCTGGGCTGCTGGGGATGTTTACAGGGCTGCAGGCTTATAACTGGTATTACACGACAGCGAGGAGAACGTAAGCAGCACCAGTTTGACTATGGAGTAGACTGTGCACATGAATGGAGGGTGTGCTCCCAGGTCTTTGCTTCCAGCAGGCACCGTTAGCCCTCAGAAGACAGACCAGGGTCCTCATCATAGCAAGAAATAAACAAACATTCTTAGCTTATATTCCAATACACAACATGACCACAGCATTAACTAACCGAAAGAGAGTCAAAATACAAAACCTAAACAAAGATGGCTGGGAGGGGATTGCGCCCTCTTTGGGTCCTCTGGCCAGCGTATTTACAAGAACACAGACTCAGGTTTTTCTGCAAAGATGCCTACAGAGCTAAACAACGATTTGGCCCACGCTTTAACGCCTGTTCACCTCCATTATCTTGCTGCCTACAGTTGGCTCTCTCGGCATGAAATGAGGCAGCTCTGAAAATTCTCTGGCCCAGATCTGTACCACTATGGACAGTCAGACCACCTATGAATGGCACAATTTGGCTCTGACATTTGTGTGAATGAGTGGAAGAAACAAAGCTGTAGAAATCCTATTTGGTCTGGAAGCGGCACATATGGAAACTTACCAACTCGTGCTAATACAGCTAATAGGATGTTCCACTCTAAATGAAAGCTTGTGTTAATACTGAGATTTTCATTCATGCTGGAAATTGTAGTTTTAAATTACAGTTTAATGCTTTAGATTTTTAATAAGACTCCAAAAAAACCTACAAGGGAAAATAAATTAAAAAATTACCACAGCCACCGAATAGAGCCTTAGCTTCCTATTGTCAGCCAATTACTATGCAATCTTTTTCTTATGACTGAATAGCTCACTGTTAGCAAATAATGAAAAGGCAATTATGGCAAAGCTGTGTTCATATTACCCTCTTCATTTTATGCAGGCTGTAATTATTGTCAATCCTAAAGGCTTATTCTACCATGTAAAAGGCACCAGGGAAGAAAATGGAGTGGGCTGGTGCATGAAAAATCGCAAATGTCACAGCTACCTTTTTATCAGCAAGACCGCTAGACTTTCACTGCCGCGCATACAGTACGAGAGTTGGTGCAAACCGATGCAGACACGCACACGGACCTACATGCGTGTCTCCCAACTCACTCCCCAGCCCCGGCCACCTCAAACTGTTGAGGTTATTCATGTAGAGCACATAGCGATGAAGAGGAGAAATGTGGTTAGGGATGAACAAAGGAGCAGTACAACTTAATACCCCAAAGACCAGCTTTTCTGTGCCAATGTCTTTACTGAAAGACAGTCGGGGAAGTGGCCCTTTTGCCATAGCTCTCATTAACTGTCTCCATGCTGTTCAGTAATGGGGAGTGGCATATAAAATGATCCACTTTACCGTCTTTGATCTATTATTTCAAAAGGAAGTGTGCTGTGTATGGAAACTCAGTATGTAACAAAGGGAGTAAGGAGAACCCGAGGTATTGTTTTCTTAATGGGCACTAGTCACATTTCATAGATATTTCCAGATACACGGCATCGGCGGAACCCTCCCAGGCGCACGTCACGAGTGCCTTTCCGGAGATACTGACACAGTCGAGCCGCTCAGGCGGCACTTAAAGGGGAAACGACAAAAACAATTCAGGCAAATTTCAAGGTCAGCATTAAAGCCCCCTAACTACCATTTTAGAAGCAACCCACCAAATCAGTCGGAAATGTAATACCCGGCGTATTATATTTTCTTGTTTTTCAGAAGCTACAGCACCTTTTGTGCTTAACAAGATTCTTGAAAAGACTAAGTGTGATTTTTTCCCCCCCCGATACACAGTATACTCAGAAGCCACTGAATCTGCTTTTCAAATCATTACCGCAGACTGTCACAACCATGCTCCTCATCTTAGGTAAAATCCTTCCCCAGCAGGCTAAGCACAAAAGCAACCACAAACCTTTCAACCTCCACAATCTTTCACGTACTAAGCACAAACACACTGAGCGACAACTTCCTTATTTATGCCACCCCCACATTTGTGTATTTACCATTAAATACAAAAGTAGCAGGCAGTCATTACAGCATCACAGTCAATCTGAAGAATCTAAACTAAGAGACACCGATGTCACGTGTTGGACTATTCTTCCGATGCTCGAAGCATGTGGTTGTTTGATGTGGCTAGTATCATATAAAACCACAAAAATGTCAAAATAAAAACGCAAACGTTCCAATATGCATCATTACAGAAAAATGACAAAGCAGGTGGTAAGTCACTCTGAATCTTGACACATACCTGCATGCTGCAAAAATGGGAATGTTTTAAGTTCCTTGACGTTTTGCCCTCCACATAAACTATCAGATCCATCCATCACCATCCATATTTCTGACTGTGGGCTTCTCTTCATGCTTAGCAGGAACCACTTTTATGTACTAGAAATTTTCAGAATCAACTAATTAATGGTTTAAAAAAGAAAAAAATCTATTTACAGATACGGAAACATTTTATTACACTGAATAGAATAGAATGATACTTTATTGATCCCTGCAGGGAAATTCTCTTTTTGCCTACCCCATCCTGTTCTCCGTGAGACATGAACAGACAAGAGCAAGCTTGGGGATCAAAGGGAAGGGTGGCCACCTACGGCACCCCTGGAGCTGGGGGTTAAAGGGCCTTCCAATCACAGGCACCGAGGCTTAGCCCACTGAGCCACCCCCCCTGAAAAGTGACATGTGGCCCATAAAGGGTCCGAACCTGCGACCTTGGCATTATTAGCACAATGCTCTAACCAGCTGAGCTAACCAGCCAACATGCCACAATCATAAGGAAAATAACTGAGGTTATGTATTTAGATAAAGCCAGACCCCTGAAGTGCTGTTGAACATCAGTGTCAAATTCCTCAGCAGAAACCAGAATTCAGAGAACCACACTGATGTAGGACCACAAACAATGATCTTGAGTAATAAGCCTGTTAACAGGTTGTAATCCCCCAAGCCAATCATCCTGACCAACTAAGCTAAGCCTTTCTAGAGGTCTAGACAACAGACTAAACTTTAAGTCTTGGCTGTACTGTATTTACTAACGTATGCATTTGCCTGTCATTACCAACATGTGATGTCTATTCACATCAAGCATTTGATGGGAAAGAATTTAACTTGTGACACAATGAAAGCAACAGGCCATTTATTTCTGCTGTTTTTAAGGTTTATTTTAGGCCTGAGTTCCCACCAAGGCTGGAAACGTACAACTCCCACTTCAAGTGGAAAGTGATACCCCATTACTTACAAATGCACAGCAAATGGGAGCAGATGTGATTTATTGATGGACTGAGTGCGATGACGCAAGATGGTGCATCCCGCAGGAATACTGATAGACTCCATGACATAATAACTTGTCCAGTACACCAGCGGGACACTGAAATGCTCCCAAAGATAACACAGCCTGACACCCTGAGCAGAGAGGAACTTCCCCAGTGCCTTTTTAGCTCTTTAGCAGTCACTAATCATGGGTCTGACTGGAAAAAGCAGTGAGAAAACAAATGTTTTAAAACTAGGGGCTGTAAACATAGCCACTCTGTCATGTAGTACTAAATTACACTCCTGGGGGTGATGGAAAAGGCTAAACACACACTGATGGCCAATCGTGCATTTGCAGATTAAACTAGGGGTGAGGGGTTGAACGACACACTGGTGAATTACAAAGGCACTCTGCAGCTCTGCTCCAGGTCTAAGAAACAGCCTCTAATATTTATACACATTTTCCACACGTCACAGGCAGGCATATGAGATCAGGAAGGAGCACCTCTTCATGCGCCATTCAGTTTAGCCTTCTCAGCTAAAAGGCTTAATTGGTGTCGTTACAGCTTTCACCACATTCAGCTGACAACTTTAAAAACCACACTAACAGTTACACATACTAAGGGGCCAGGGTAGCCAGAGGTTATTCGCACTCCCAAATCATAACTCAAATGAACATCTTGTACAAACAGATTTAAAAACCACAAAAGCACAAAGTAAGGTCAACCGTGCTCAGGTTTGTCTTCCCAACGCGCTTAATTAAAAGTGATTTATAAAAGTGAGCATTAATAAATGATTGCAGGCATGCTTCCACGACAGGAGACAGGGACAGAAGTAAGTGAAACGTTAAAGTAATGCAGCGTTAGTGACACGATGCTTGGCGAACATCGAGCACCCAGAGATGCAGACATCTCTGCCACCATCACACACTCAGCAAACCAGCTCTTGGTTTCCAAGGATGCTTTTGCTTTTTATGTGGGCCTGGGACTATTCCTTACAACAAAGGCAAATCGTATCAGGTTCCACAATAAAACGTCAGGGGCTGGTTGGGGGTACCGTTTTGTCATAAACTTCTAGGTTACAAGCCCACAAGTCGCAAATTCAGCATTAAGGTTTTTGAAATAAGGGAGTTCTGGGGACTGTATCTTACAGCAGATGCAGAGGAACCACCACACCCACTCCACCCATCAGGTAGGTTGGGTCAGTCCACAGGGCCCGGCAGGTTTGGGCCGCAGGTTCTCGGCTGGATTCCAGCGTATGAGTTGGGAAGGGTATTTGGCCTGCTGTCTGCCCCATGCCTTTGGCAGGGGCCAATATCAACTGTCCAGGTCTGAGTGACTTTAATTACTCAGATCAAAGACACACCTCGTGAAGACAGACTCCTTGTTCTTGACAAGATGAGTGTTCCAGCTCCAACAGCCCAACAGAAATAATCCTCAATTCTATACACTTAATACAAGTAAAGTAATTTTTATCCACTTGGAGGGGATAAGATGCAGGGGGGGGGGGGATTAGGAAAAAACTAAACAAACAAACATTTTATGAACTCCTTGTTTTTTTTTTACAACCTGAAGACCTATAATACACATTTTATGAACTCCTTAGATTACATTAAGGAGAAAACATCATGACACTTCTTGGCATTTCATATCCCAGTTCCTAAGAATAGACTACCTTACGGCTGATTTATACTGCATAAATCTATTCCGTTGGCACGGCATAGCCGCGTACCCTGCGCCATATCCTGATGCTCCACAGAAAAGTATCTACAGGCAAAGTGTAGGGTATACAGCTACCAATGGCGGAGATTCTATGCAGAAATATAAAATCAGCCATTAAAGACTGTTGTTTTTTAAATCACTAAGATCAAGTCTGACTATTTCCAACAGTATCAATGATATGAAGGGGTTGGTGAGGCCTGCAGCAATGCAGATCTGACTAACATAAACACCCATCTGTCTTTGCATTGTGGGTCATAATGACCAACAGTACAAGGCCAAGCTAGTCATCGTGTTTCATAACTCACACATACATCATGCCTTTCTTATAGGGGATGGCATGTTCATCAACAGTGGTCTGTCTCAAACGTGAAGCTAATGCACTTAAGCAAGCTTTGCTTTGATTATCTTCCTCACCGTGTTAATTAACTCACTCTACCTTCAATGAGTATACTTTCTTCATCTTTAGAAAAATGTTTACAAAGGAGGACTTGAATAAAATGCGATGTTTGCTAAGCAATCAATTCCAAATTGAAGAGCAAGCAATGGTGGAGAGTTCCATTCATGTCTGGACCTCCTTAAGTCCACAGCCTCCCCATTGTCATGGACAACATAGCACTGTCCTGCCCTCTGGAAACTTCCAAAGCAAGCACTGGAATTTAAAATGAGCATGAAAAACAGGCAAGTTGTTGAAAACTTACCATTCTACACTTGAAGAAGGTGCACATTATATACACTTAAAATTGTTTCACTACAAAACTGTTTAAGGTGATTAATCAATTCAATTTTGTTGCAGTGTGCTGGATATAAATGGAAACAAGATTAAATGTACCATTTAAAAAAATTTTTGATTTTTTTCTTGTTTTTTCAAACCAGATACTGAAATACTTCAAAAACGAAAGGAAACAGATAGTAAAGCAGTCTAGTTAGAGCGCTGTCAGCAGAGTGCCACAGCCCAGAGTATATCATCATACAGGCCGGCATTTGACCCCTTTGTGCCGCTGGCCCTGTATAGCCCCTGGTCCCAATGAGTGTCAGCTTTCTTTACTGCCCAGATCCATGAGCCCTCAGCCTCAGAGGCAAAAGAAAAGGCTATTGAGATCTGAAATAATGACTTCAGGGTGACTTTAACGAAAGCTCCGAAATTTACAGCTCAGCAAGGTTTTTTTTTTTTTTTTTTAATTTACTGGCAGACATAAAAACAGACTTGGAACAGTTAAGAATCAGCAGGACATGGCCTATATATATTCAGATATAAAAAACACAAAAAACCCACAATTACGTGAAAAGCATTTCTTAAAATACAACTGGTATAAAATGCATTAACATATTATGGTTCCTCTAACAAAATTTAATGCAGCATGGAACTTCAAGTGCTTATATAAAGCAAAAAATTGGACTGGCACTAAACAACGGCAGATTTTACGAAAGAAATTATTTCAACTTAAAGAATAATTATCTCATTTGTAACCTGATGCTTAATAAAACCTGAGAAATGGGAGAATTCTAAATAGGAGAGAAAATTCCATGTGGAGTTACCCACTAGGTTTGCTGAACCAAATGTGCACTACAGCATGCTAAATTTCCCTGGCCTGACAGTTTGCTGATAATTAGTACAGAGACTGTACGAGCAGGGAGCCAGGGAGGAAAACATTCTACGGCACTTTGGCACAAACTGTCAAAATTAGCAACGCAATAAAACTCAAAGAGTTAATCAAGATGAAGACACACGGGGAGCTGGAGGTGCACTGCGAAACAGTTTGGCTTTGGATTAGCTAGCATCTTGCACTTTCCAGTGTGGGGGCCGGCATGCTGTCTGAGAGACATCTGAGCCCAGCTAAACACCAAGCAACAGAAACTTCATATCACACACTAACGCAGCTGCTTAATCCTATTTGCATTCATATTACTTCCTAGGTATCTTCATCCAAAGATTTCCCCATTTGTATGCTTCTGAGAGCCAAATAACTTTATGCATGATACCGGTATCTTTATAATACCAATCTATAAACCCAATTTCATTTGAATACACTTCCGTCAAGCAGGTAAAGGTACTTGAGAAACCTATTTGAGAACTGTACAGATCAGTAAACACGAACATTCTACAGAGGGTAATGGACTATCATAAACGCACTGTCTGAGAATTAAATTCTCATATAGGCTCCACAGTGGAGCTCTAGGGCTTAAATCCACATAGGCTGATTTGTAAATCTCTTCCCTTAAACAGCTCTATGCCATGGGTGAGGGAGTAAAGGTATCTTGACCTATTTGCACATTAATAAACCTTGAGGACATTTATATACAGAAGACAGACAATACTTACATTTTTGTGCCAGTGAAAATCACATTTCACAGACTTTAATCAGAGGAGCAAATTTCTTATTTAAACTATGTGGAGATATTTCAGCTGGTAATGAGACAATGATACTGGTTCCATATAGCTCTTTGAAATCCCCCCCCCCACTTTAATTATTCCACAAAGAACATCTAGCGCAACCCCCCAAAGGATAGAACATACTTCATATCTTATACAATAAAATCTATATTAATTTTTGGAATTTAGGGAAATACAAATCATGTTGCTAAAATAATCTGAATCCTGGAACAGTTCGAGATACAGGAGAGGTTATGTGCACTATTTTTTATAAATGTTAAATAAATGCTCAGAGATATGAAAATAAGTCAACTGACACACGAGCATTTCAGAGAATGGGCCGCAGACAGACTCTCAGGTCACATTAAAATTGTCCATCAGCCAGACAAGCAGAACTGATTTGGAGGTTAAGTAATGGTTTAGATATTCTAAGTTCTCCGTTTATATATGCGAAAGGCTTCACTGAACACTGGATCTCCCTATCGGAATGATTTTCAACTCAATGCTCCTATATCCTGCCTAGCAAAATCCATCTGAACCTAGGCCTGAGAGGGAGAAAAGCCTGGAATAAACAAGTCACCTAAGTGAAATAATCTCAATGGAAAAAAAAACTCTAAAAATTTTTTCCAGCTAAACAGTTATTACATTAATGTGGCCCAAGGAGATTAAAAACCAAAGCCAGGAAAGTGTGAGAAAGGGCAGAGAAGGGGAAAAAAAGACTAGCCAGCATTAGTACAAGCTTCAGACACAAAGAAAAGCAGATGGACATCTCTGACCCAGCACAGCTCAGCTAACAGGCCCGCAGGAATCACAGGACTGCACAGAGCGAATTTAAAAATGCACACCCTCACTAAATACTATATCTTTCACTAGAAGTACCAGTCAACTAAAAACGCACATTATACAACAAAAGAAATCGTACTCAGCTGCTTCTGCAGTACTAGGGCTCTATATAATAAAATATACCACACAATCAATTTAAATCAAACATATATTTGAGAAGATGAAACATTGCACCTTCGTGTCAGGTTGGATTTTGATAAGTGTGCAGTCTACCCCTTACAGTTTCTTACATGTGCAAGAAAATGAACTGAGTATTATTATTATTATTATTATTATTATTATTATTGATACTTTATTGATCCCCAAGAGGAAATTCTCTTTTTACGCCTCCCTCAACTTGCTCTTTGGAGACTAAGTTGTCCAAGAAGGGCTGCCACCTGTAGCGGCACCCTGGGAGCTGGGGGTTAAGGGCCTTGCTCAGGGAGCCGCAGACATGCTGAGGCTGGGTTTGAACTGGGGACCTTCTGATTACAGGCACACAGGCTTAGCCCACTGAGACACATGCTGCCCTCTAAACAAACAAGTGAGTCTTCAACAAAAATTAACATTCATACACATCGGTAAGCAAAAGCACAAGTTTGTATGTACCTGTCAGGACTCAGTGATGTTCTAAAATGCTCTCTGTCACTAGTCACTTCCATTACACTACAAGTCCTCCAGACGTGGGGTACAGGGGTAGCGGGCTGGAGGGATGGTGTACACCACTCAAGTGCAAAATCACTGGGACTACAAACATTCCGTTTATCCTTTTCAAGTCCATTTCAGACAAGAAAATAGGAAAGACAGTAGGCAAAGGCACTTGACACAACAGTAAACTCTGCATCTGGATGCAGGAAAACATTACTGAAGGAAAAAAGTTAGGGTATTTAGCCCTGCTGAAAGGCGAGGGGGTTAACATGGAGGCCATTGCGTTAACCTGGGGAGACAACTTTGGCGGGGGCTTGCGGCTTAAACTGATATCAATCTACTGCCTTGGAGAGAACTTCAAAAGAGGCAGCTCAGCCCTGCCACCGGTGTTTGCCCTCCAGTGGACATCGTGACCATCAGTGACAGGGAGAGACCTGTGCTAACTGCCTGCTGCTTTCTCAGTGCATACCAGGCCTCGGCTGCGGGATCTAGGCCTCACACTGGAATGGCCCGGGTCGTACATTACATTCCAGAATCCTTTCCTTGCTTCACAGCACTGTGATCAAACTATACAACTTTACCAGTCAAGGATGATGACGAGGCATTGTAGTCATTTAATTTTTCATAATTGACTCTTTTTAAACGCCCTCTGTTTAAAACTACAAAATACAAACTGCTACATAAATAATCCCCATAAGTAAGTATCTGGCACTATTTTAATATTCCTAAAGATATTCTGATCTCTCTAACAATATAAACATTTTATTGTTTGCTTTTACCAAAAATAAATCACTGATGTCAACTATTTCAGTATGGTGACAGAAGCTGAGCTCATTAACAATCTGGATGTCACTGCCTGGCACCTGTTTCATTACCCCATGTGTGTGACGTCCACCTCCGGGATGTGGCAGGGCACTCACCAGTTTCAGCTACACACCGGCCCAGCATTTAGCAAGAAAAGAAACAAATACTTGAACTTGAAATCGGCCTCAGGCTCAAATATCCCCATTCATTTCTGGAAGAAGCATTTTCTTCACACTTCTGCCCTCTATATATGCTGAAAACAAGCTTGATTCAGAGAAAACAACATGACATCTGAGTCACTTTGAGAATGATCGTGCTCCCCTTTAACGGTGACCTAAACTTTAGGATATTATTCCAGGATATTATAATTTTTGAGGTGTACAGTTGTGATTGTACTTGGCTGAAAGCCAACAGCACAGAGCTTTACTTTCTGTATTACTGAAACACTAAGACAAACATGAGCAATAAAATTTAAAATAAACACGGTTCAAACAGTAGGACTGTTTTCTTGCACAGTTCACTCATAGAATGTTAGAATGGTGAACAAGGGGAAGAGAGATGCAGAAAAACAAACAGAATACAGACTGCAGCCCCTCAGAAATAATGTACAGCATTCTTTAGTGGCCCATACCAAAAGGTCAAGACTTGATTCAATTACATTGGATCTGTGGAATAACCTGAAAACAGCAGAGAACAAAACATCCAAACACGACGCAGGGGAGCTTAAAGAAACCAGCCTCGAGAAATATAGAAATGCAAAGTCTCAGTCATGAACACATGCATTCCTCATATCTGCCAAAGGCGGATCCACAAAACACTGAGGTCTGTGTACTGAATGCATTAGCTAATTTTAGGTGGGCAATATTAGCACACTACAATCACAGTTTTTCTTTCTTACATTTTGGTTTAAAAAATGTAATAAAAGTTCGCTGTATTTCTCTGTATGTGCATTTGGCATAGCCATTACTTGCCTACACCAAAAACTGTACTTCGATACATCTGAGCTCCTTTTTCCAGCTGCAGGTCTTTAAAAGCCTCCTTATTGACAGTTCCAACACTTGCAGTCTAAATAGCCTTCATCAGCTCTCATTGACTGAGAGACTGATAGCTTTACGGGTATAGTATTGCCACATTCAGCTGCAGCCGCCCGTACACAATCACACTGCAAATGAAAAGAAAGTGGCTAGACAACTCGCTAACTATGCATTAAACACAGTTTAACTGTCAGCCTGGGTCCGACCCAAGCGCTACACTGAAGTTAACTTGAGCAGGAATCCCTTAGGGTGTTACGCCATCCTTCAGCTCAGTTCATTAAGGCCCCGAAGCCCCATCGTATCGCTGAGGCAATTTCCCTTCACATGTAATTAAGCTCTGAATAAACAAGTGCATCTCGTTAACATTTTTTTTTACTTTTATAAGCGATGACATTTCTGAGCTGACATTAGCTGGCGTGTTAGGTTGTGCTTACGGTCGGCGGGTGGAGTCAGACGAGATATTCTTCCGGCAGCGCTAGCTTGCCTTCCAATTAGAAATGTAAATAGTTTGGGTAAAGCGTTAGTGCCTGCAATGAAAGCTGCACGTCTCCGCCAAACGAGCAGAGCGGCAGCGTGGGATCTCCGACGAGGTGTCTTATTGAAACGTCCCACGCTGCTCTCTGCGTCAGCTGTCGCCTGCGAGCCCTTCGCGCTCGCGCCGTATTTCTTTCATTACTAAAATAGAAATCTGTGTCCGAGGTGCTGTAACATTGCTAATGCTAAATGTTTCACTCCCATGGGTGCTAATTATGGCTGAGTGCTGGCAACACTGATTTAATTTATTTTTTTGCTTCGCAAAACCACTGTAAAAGCAATCTGAGCATTTTTCAATTAATTAAACATATGGACTACGAGAAACCTTTTGTCATTTTGCCCACTAAGACCTTAGCTAATTTGTCTAGAACAGAGCGAGGCAGGAAAACGCAGCTTTTATCTTTCCAAAATATTCTTTCACAGCTACTTTCATACGTAGAATCGGTCAATTTTCAGTACTGTGACAACCTAAAACTTGAGATCACTCATTTTTGCTGAAATGAAACGTTTTAGGATTTGAAACAGAATTTTCAGCATCTAGGAATGTGTGCGGACAAAATGTAGCCGTAGAACGGATTTGTTATTCGTTCTGGACAGTACTAATAAAACGTGAAGACTGATGATGTGACACTGAGGTCCCTGGGATCCAGCTTATAGGGGTTAGTAGGCATGATGCCCAGCACACTGCACCCAATGGGACAAAGCTCCCGTCAGGGCTGGGATCACAAGAAGCCCATGAAATCTAACTAATAGCCTCTGTTCCTGCTGTCTAGTACCTGTTCTCCCTGTATCCTCCATTAGAGAATTTGCATTGTTTCATATTAACATTTAAGAACTGTATAGCAGACAGGCATCTCTAATAAGGCAGATAGTCTAAGAAAGAGGAAAAAGACAGAATAAAGAAGGAGAAAGGCTGGTGGAAAATAAACATAAGCTTTTTTCTAATTTGCAACTTGTCTCCAAAATACACAAACATTAAACCAGACTTTTGGTGCGGTTCATTTTTGTGGTCCCAATGTGCTCATTTGTTCCTGATCTGAGTCATTAAGGCTATTTTTGATGAAGGTCTGGCTCTGATTTCAAGCTGTTTAAGTTGAAGGCCACAAAGGGGAAACGCAACCTTTACACAGAGCACCTCTCCACGGTTTTCAAGCAGGCTATTGCCAAAATATTGAGAAGCTGCTTAACTTTTCTGCCCGAGGAACCTTAGAGCAGTGATGAAAGACACGGAAGCACAAGTCAAAAGACCCACTGTTCGGCTGCAGAAAGCAAACGTTTGGCGGAGTAATTACATGCTATGCTGCATCAGGAGTGATTAGCGAGAGCTGTCCATTAGAAACTGCACTCTGCAGAGACAAATAGGTCGCAGCTTCACATAATCTCCATAGAAATTCTTCTCTAGATTGAAGGCGCCTTTTCACTTAGTGATTTGCTTTTCAATAATTCCGTAGTATAATTCTGTGGTGGAAGAGCAAAACATTTCTATGATATGGTTATTTTATACACTTTTAACTGCACGTTTTAAGGCACTAGGTTGAGTGGTTACACAAACTCTTACCCTAGAAGCCTAACATGTGCAAACCATTAAGTGAGGTGATGGAACTATGCATGCATGCAAAAAAAACATGGAATTTACATAATACTTTCCCTAAAGTGATAGAATGAATAGTAATAGTCAATCACATAAAATACCATATGAAAACTTATCAATGATGTAGATTTATGACCATTTTTGCATGGTATAGCCTTTTATACATTGACTGCTAAAAAGGTGATGTGTTTACATTATGGACCAATTCACAATTCTTCATCCATCTGCCATTTCAACATTACACACTGTTCTCTTATGTAAAACTTTAACAGTAACTACACTCAGACAAGCATAATCATTAACCCTATGCATCTACATATTCTGGCCTGTGGAACCTGCCCTTCAATGTCAGAATCCCTTCACCAAGTCCCATTTCTGTACTGTTATTTTTTAACACTCAAAAAAGGACCGGATTCTGCGGTGGTTCAGGAATACTCCATTATGAAGATACAGACAAAACAAAAAACAATGGTGTCATTGTTAGCTTAGCAGATTATACATGACACCTGAAGCAAAGGGACTGTAACTGTTTAAACGCAACAAAGACTTTTGAGGAAACCCAATACCTGCTGGGAGAAGGAGAATGCAATGGAGCATGTATGGAATGTGGACGGACAGAACAATCAAAATCTGAAGAGTGCTCCCACCATTCAGTGTTTATGAAACATCACACAAAGCATGGGCCATCAAAATCTTATAAGTAAGAACAACAGCAGCAAATACCAGCCCTGTGACAGAAACCCACAGAACATAACAGCCCTTCTTTAGGCACACACTCCTTTGATTAAAGGCTTCCAGCCTCAAACTAATAAAGCCTCTCTGACTCAGTGAAGGTATCTGAGACGCATGGTTGACTACACCATAGCATGTAGAAAGGGATGAAGTTCACATGATGGAGGTGCATTTTTTAAATGTTACATGTACTACTCCAAACATGCCCAACAAAACACAGAAAATATTATTTTACGTTCATACTTAAGGAATATAACATATACAAGCACAGAAAAACATCTGCCTGATAACATTAACTCAGATTAGTAATCTAATCTATATTCATTCACATATCCTTTCCACTTGTTATATTCCTGTGCTTGCAGGAAAACAAAGAGCATCAAAAGTACTATTGTTTAAAGCTGTCTTGAAGTCTGTCCACTCTAATTGAGTTAACGATACTCGTATATCTCGGAACATTAAAATACCTGCAGCAATACACTGAATTCTGGAGAAATGCTTTCAGCACATAAAGTACTTTCCTTTTAAAACAAGCAGTAGCTCACCCTTTCCAATATATGTAATTCCTTAGTTGGGCTCATATTTACAAATATAAAAATTCATTTGAATTTTCATTTTAACACATTCCTCTGTAAAACATTTGGCCGGATCAAGTAAATTGAAATGGCTGAGATTCAGCCTGACAACTGATGAGCCCAGACAGCACCTGTTTTACAGCCAATGAAAGAGCAGAGATTCATACAAGCATGAGACCCCTGGCTAGGATGCATCTTTCCCACCTTCATACTCATAGTTTCACTGGTTGCAATTTCAACAACTGACAACAGCAAACATATTGCAACATTTGTAAATAAAGTAAATATGATCTCCCTAGTTGATCTCCCTGCAGTTTAACATCTAACCTATTTTGGCATATAATTCCAGTATGTTCTGCAAGCAATTATATTAAAATTGTATAGACAAATGTTGATATTTATCTATGGATTACATCAAAAGAAAATGAACCACAATACCCTTTCAATACATACAGGTCATTAACAGTTTGTTGACAGTCAAGTCTCAGCTGAGACTACTTTCAACTTTCTATCTAAATATGTTTGTCTTCGGATTTGTGCCATTTGCTGCCTTCCAACAAAGTTAATGGAGAGATAGGAAAGAGATCTTCCATCTACGCCCTGGGAGTGCTGCAGAGGATTTTTGGAGCTGGGATGCAGATGGTGATAAATTCTACACAGATTCCTATAGCTATTCATAACCAATGTTCCCATAATGAATCTCCCTGTCAGACACATTCTAAGACTGGACAGATACACACCTTGATACTGGGGCTCTTAAGCTAACTTCCCCATCTTATAAACCCTTCAAGTATGAAAATAAGTGCAAAATTAAACTAATTCATTTTAATGAATGTAGGTATTGAAATGCTTTAAAATTTTTATATATATGGTCAGTTTTCACAGTTATAAAACCATTGGCTCAAAGCATTATTTACATCTCTACTCCATTGTTTGTAACTGGGGAAAAAGGTATACCATTTATCAATGAATTTCCAATAAACCAAGAAATCAGAACAAACAAAGAAAAAGTACGCAGTTTAATTGCAGTGTTCATAGCTAGCGATTTATCTTGTCAAGCAGCAGCAAATTGTTATTTCTACCACCAAAAGTTTGCCGTTTTGTTAAAATCACTAAAATAAATGTTCTGTCACAAACTCATCAATGAAAATCTTTAGAGGCTGCACTGTAATCCTCTAAATCTTTCAATTCAAGATAATGTAGTCATCACCTTTGGACTCACCATCTCCACTGCAGAGCTGGAAACCACAGCAGTAGAGATGTAGAGGATAGTGACACTGCACTGAGCATAATGGACAGGGCCACCACAAAAATAATAAACATACAGTTTACATAGGTAGATTTGCCTTAATATTTTCTTTGATATTTTATAATCTTTAAATGGCAAAATAAATAAAAACGATTAAACTTTTTAATTGTAAAAAGTACTATTTGTGGCATTATTGTACTGTCAGCGTTAAGCAACTTTAAAACCTTCAATTTATATCTTATTCAACTTGGTATTCTACTACAACAATCCACATTACGTATGAACAGAGCTTTTGTGTGATCTTCAAAACCATAAACACTCTATCAGGACTCATTATGAGTTAAAGCTTTGCTGGTATTACAAACTTCAGTTCCATCTAATACAAATCAAGAAGTGACACTGATGTTTACAGGTGAAAACAGTAATTTTCTATTTAGTAAACAGTGGCACTTACCACAGTAAGGAATAAGACCAGTTCTCGAAAAACTTTTTGACTTTTTTCTCGAAAAACTTTTTTTCAACGTATGTATGAAACTAAATCGACATTTTTTACTGGCAGTAGACATAACTATGTAATTATCAATATTTTCAGTGCCATACGTATAACTATTTCCTGTTAACACCTGCCGAAAGAAAAATTCTATTATCCGCCAGAGGGGGCGACAAATCACAATGCACTCGTGTACAAAAAGAAAAAGCCAGCATGGTTCAAAATCTGTAACGCTTATACTCTTTCAGTTGCATGTTTACGTTCGAACCCTAAACAAATATCCTGAAGCGGGCACTATGTATTTAGAAAAATCAACTTATGACCAGACAAACATGTTTTATTAAAATGAGAGACATGTCTATATGCATTTAGGAAAAAGTGTGCAGCTTATTTCGAATTTCACACATTTTAACCATCCGATGTCAGGACAGAGGAGTGCTATATTTAACTTTTAAAAAGCAGCAGGTTTCATTACGCCTATATTCCATTACACAAAACAGAAACCGCCGTATTGTTTAAATGATATGGTAAACTTCACACCATGGCAGTGATTTTTGAATGCAATCTAGAATAAAAAGATCCAGAATTTAGAATTAAACACAAACGGATTAAACTAGCCGATTAAAACCTTCGGTGTGTAAAGTTCCACACCGTTTCCCTTGATGGTTTATTTGTATTTGTACAATCCACCGAGTTATACTTCAGTAATAAAACCATGTTAATTCCGGTGTCATTTTTAAAGAAACTTCACCATCCATTCTAAATAAGTACAGAAAAGTGTAACGTTCAGATTCTGTAGAACCAAATAATAAAACAATGGATTTTACAAACTGACATAACTGTATAACTGAATTATACAAAGACCCAATCAGTTACTACACCATAACTCAAATGTTTTTAACGATTACAAAACATATCCTTCAACTTTAACATGTCATGTGTCATCTGTCAATCTTGATCATATGATAGTTAAAATGAAAGCTGCAAGTTAAATATTCTTATAAAATTCATAGTGGCAAACACAGATGTAGCCTATAGTATACTTAAATGTTTGCAAAGACAAATACGTGGACATACTTCAACAAAATCTAAACTGATTTTTGCAGTCCCGTGCCGCAAAAATCTTTAACGGTTCCTCGCTGTCATTCCTAAACGACCTAACACACCACTGCTAAAAAATAATGTTTTCATTAATAACAATGTTTCAGGATGCACCTGATGTTTCGCGTATTATGCAATTGACAAGGATTAGGCCTATAGACTGTCATTTAATTTTGTTAGTCGATAATTCAACACGTGGACTCAGTTCTACGAACAGTACGTAGAATTTTCTGGATAGTAAATTGCTTACATTTCCCCTATATAATCAGCTTTAGCAATCGACTTATGTTTCCCGTAGTATAGTTTAATGTACATTTATCGCAATACGCCCGTATTCTATAAAACGTCTTTTATGATAACACGGATCTTTAAAATATGTATCGATGCAAAAAGATTTCCGAAATGATTAACCCCTGATCCAAGCTGTCATCTCGTTTAAACTATAAAGTGCATTGTTTGTATTTATTATTGAGCAAGCTTTGGGAACAGTCTCTGTCAAAATAAATTATCTCTTAATACATCAGCTATCATATTACCCAGTAACAGAGACATTTCCCCAGTATCTTAATTAATATAATTACAAACACCTGCGTTATCTTTTATTGGCCTGACAGTGTAATCAATCAAAAACCTTTAAGTACACCCACGGACGGCTAAATAATGTAGGGAAGCAATCTGTTGGCATCCTTTATGGTGCAATACTAAATGATGATTAGGTTATGGCAAGTCAGATTATGCTGGATATAAGACAAGTGGTTCAAACAATAATTGAAATGAAGTTACTTGTATTTGCAACATTTTAGCGAACAGATTTGGTTTCTTTGCCAATTCTTACGGTACCAATTTTTTTGATGCAGTATAGATCTCAAAAAACGCTATAATGTTATCTTTTTCTGAGTGCAACAATAAGCAAAGGCTATAAATTGTTAGGTATTTTTTCATATGGAGTTTTTTTGAAATATGAAACTAATTTTGTACAAATTCAGTGCACACAGCAAAACAGAAATTGTCATGAATACACGTTTAAAGATACTGTATATTAGCAAACATAAAAAGCATTGTGAACTTGTAATTCAGGAAATAACACATGTGACTCATGTAGCCTAAATATTTTAAGACGTTGGTTTTCAAAATCAGTGGTCATGTAGGACCACTGTGTATATTGGCTTTTGTTATAAATCAATTTTTCAGTTAACTATTCAGATTATTATATAATCCTAAAATAACTGAACATGACTGGAACTACATTATTATACCAAAAGTCAAATTATATATATATATATATATATATATATATATATATATATATATATATATATATATATATATATATTAAAAATACAGCAAAAAGCACCAACTAAATCTCATCGTCATAGGTCAAGCTGTAAACAATTTCACTTAAGGATGATCAACACTGAAATAATTATGTTCGACTAAGACAAACATGGATCATCATAATGATGTGGTTTGGCAATCAATATTTTCAGAAAACGACGACAAATTAAGTGAAATATTTTTCTGTTATATATGCATTAGTACTACACAGATTTTAAAATCGGTTTTTAACCCTACTTTAAACTCTCTACAATAGTAGTCTATACCTGAGTGGAAATTTGCATAACTGCCATTCTAAATATCCTAAAAAGGGAAAGAGCAGAGCAAGGCATATCATTAAGACAATATATGTAAGGCAATTATTAAAGTGGCTAATATATCTGAAAATTAACTGACATGTTATTTGTATCAGAACACTGATTAAAGTTATTTAATCAGATAAGTACACTTGGTGACACCAGGAAAATCAAACGAGCCTATCGTTTTGTTTTTAATTTATTTAACCATTTGACTCATTTATTTTTTTGTTGGTGGGGGGGTGTGCCATTGGACAATAATTACATTTTTACCTAATAATTATTTTGTTAACATCAAGCTCTTTAGAAATAAACGCGCAGCGATAGCGGAGGCAGCATCAGTTCAGTACACGACTGGTCCGCCGCCTCACGCGCCTCTGGCTCTCCATTGGTTAAGAAGCCGCCTCGCGCCTCCGCCGTACCGTAATTTCAAATCCAGTGCGGGCCGGATAGTCGATGCTGAGTGGACGCCGGACTGTGGGCGCTCAGAGTAAACCTAAAACCTAACGTCTGTTCTACCAAGATGTGCGTTAATGCACCAAAAGTACTACTACCGACATTTTTCAGGTGTCAAAAAATTATAAACTAATTCATTATTAAACACATCTGCTCCCCTAATTTAAAGTTTTGACGTACACTGTCCATCTATAAAATGTTCTTTCCAAAATTAACATAAATGTATATCTGCATTTAACTATACTAACACCTAAATTAGAATTTAATTACCTAATAATATGAGCAGAATAACACATAGCGAGTTAGAAAAACGGCATAATCTCCAATGAACTTCATATTAAGTGGGCATTTCGTCCAGGCACATACACATTTAGCGGCTCTTTCGCTAAAACCGTTCAGCCACGATGTTCATGAGTAACGTATTTTATTCAAGCATTAATCAAGTGTAATTTAACTAGTCGTTTTTAATCGGCAGATACCTACCTTCAACAGCCGGCTACTTGCGCTCGACTACGGTTAAAGAAGCTCGTTTGTAGTTAGCTTGCTCCGTAACACCTTACCTTATTTTCTTGAGCTGTATGACAATGAGTCCTCTTTTTATTCTCCACGGCCAAACGGGAGATCTCATTCTCATTGTGCTCTACCGCAGAAATAATGCATCTTCTCCAAACTGTAGAGGAGTAGGACACGTCATTATTGTCAGCAAATTTTAGTAAATTGTAACGTTATTCAAAACAGCCTTCTGTAGCCTCTTCCGGTATCCTTGACGACCGGTATGCAAAGTTTTAATGATCGACTTTCACATAAACCAATCACAACGTCGATTGCGAAACCAGCCCACGCCCAACTACTTTTCAAGACCAAGGGAATTGTAGTTTATATGTTTCTGCGCAATACAGCATGAAATATTAAATAAGTGACTTTAATGTTGTGATACAATTATGTATCTTTTCTACAATTTTTTTTTCCGTAGATTTTGGGACATTTTCTTTCCCCTTTTAATGCTGTATTTTATAAAATATATATTTTGTACTTATCTATATTGCATATTTGTTTATATTAACACACGTACTAGGCTGGTATTTGTATTGGTATTTATAGTAGTATTGCATTTTAGCATTACTATCAATGGGGTCTATTACTATTATTGATAACAACGATAACTGAAATATTTATCACTGTGGTAAAAGTAGCCCTCCTTGAATAATTATCCCCATAATCATCACTCTTGAGCTACATGTCTTCATTTCGTTTTCTAATTCCCTCAGACGCCCGCACATCCATTCTAGACTCAAAAGAGGCATACGGAACAGAGTGACACGTGACCGAGTAGATGCACTTTTTAGCAGCGCCTACAGCGATCCCTTTCGGTCTAGCAGAGATTCCAACTTGTCAGACACTGACATCCGGCAGTTACCTCGGTTCTTCACTGATGCTTTAGAATATATTTATATTCTCAACCAACATACTATACCGATGTGCAACACTACCTAAAATTTGAAGCTCAAAATAGTAAATACGCCATTAAAACTGTGCAATTCCAAGAAATTAGTGAATAAAATAAGAATCTAGTAAGTCAACAAACGTAAAACGTAAGTCCGACATATAATCAAGCATGTAATCAAAACATATACATTTTACCAAATGTATTTTACCCTGTAAACTGTATATTAAGTAATGCAATAATTTCTTTACCGATCTGCTTAATATGTAATAATAATAATAATAGTAAGAAGAATAGTAATAATAATAATAATAATAATAAGAAGAATAGTAATAGTAATAATAATAATAATGTATGGTGATTAATTTATTCGTTTGTTGTACTGTGGCGTGGTCTTATACTTTAATGAGTATACTGTTCATAAATAAAATTTAATTTCATATCAGAATGTAGAACTAAACCCTCTCATCGTCGTATTCGTAATATTGTTATGTAACGATCATTAATTTCGAATTATAATGAATGAAAAATATATTATGAATTATAATGAAATATAAGCGATACCACGACCAGAGAACAATACTAACATCTACACCCAAAGTCCGCTATTCTATACGTGCTTTTCAGTTTTCAAAAAGCTTGCTGAGGAAATGTCATATAATACAGACGATACATGCTAAACGCATTTAGAAAATGACACTATTTATGCAAAGCTTGACATAAACTACTAGGAATGAAAGACATCAGAAGTTCATTTCCAATCAAACGTATAAGTGACTACCTCAAGTTATACGCTATAAAACGGAGAAAGTTGATCTACTCTGTAATGTTAGGCATAGATGAGACCAGAGACCCTATACTGCCAACATGCAGGTAACCATTTTATTTCTGCCAAACCCCCAGACCCTTACAAAGCATCCTGGGAATTGTAGTACTCATCACTCATTACACCTCCCCCTTTTAGCCAAGTGATTCTTCCCAAAGAATATATATCCCACATTCTCCTTTGTATCTAAACATGTGAATTACTTGAGAAGAACCTGTAACTAAGTAACTGGAAAAGAACCAATAAAACATCCTACCCCCTCAGGAATAGTCATCAATAACATCCAGTGAAATAATCATTTAACACACTTCTCCTATTTCTGTTTCTTTTTTTTTTTTTTTTTTTTTTTTTTTTTTTTTTCACAAGTTCAGTCTTTCAGGAGCCTTACTATGCCGCCCTGATCTAGTAACAAAACCCGATGGCCGTAAATGCCTACGGTTCCTTCTAAACAATCCCCCACTTTCAGTTTCCACCAAGTAGGACCTTGGAGTGTGAGCTGGACCCACAACAGATCCATGCAGTTTCTCTGCCGCCAGCCAGACCGTCTGCCCAGAGTGGAGCTTGGGAAGTGGACGACATCCATGGCGAGAGTTGTAGTGCTGTGCTTGTTTCTGCCGTACCTGACGATCTTTTTTCCGGAACTCCTGAATGTCTGGCCACAGAGGGTCCAAGTTACCAGACGTCTGGGGAAGGGTTGTGCGTAATCGTCTGCCCATAAGCAATTGTGAGGGAGAGAAGCCGTGCTGTAGTGGTGTGGACCTGTAGACAAGCAGTGCTTTGCTATGGTCTTTCTCTTTAGCCCACAGTTCTTTGACTGTACGCACCCCCCTCTCAGCCTCCCCATTTGCCTGAGGATAATGCGGGCTTGCTGTAGTGTGTCTGAAGTCCAAAGCCCTGGCAAACTGACGAAAGACCTCTGACAGGAATTGAGGACCATTGTCCGAGACAACTTCCTTAGGAATACCATGACGTGCAAAAACGTCTTTGAGGGCGCTGATTGTGACCTCTGATGAAGTTGTTCTAAGGTGTGCCACCTCAATAAATCTGGAGAAATAATCGATAATGAGCAAGTAATTTTTCTTTTCCCACTCAAAAAGATCTATTCCAACCTTTTCCCATGGTCTTTTGGGGACTACGGTGGGCAGCAGTGGTTCATAGTGGGGCACCCTGTGTTCCTGACAAGTTGTGCACTGATCAACCATCTGGCGGATCTGTGATGAGAGGCCCGGCCACCATATGGAATGCTGGGCTCGGGTGCGGCATTTAGAAATGCCCTGGTGGCCCTCGTGAATCTTTTTGAGCATCTCATTTTGCAATGCTCCTGGAATCAAAATCCTGTCTCCTTTTAAGAGGAGGTCATTAGCCACTGTCAATTCTCCTCGGACATGCCAGAAGGGCAGGAGATCCTTCCTCACTGCATGTTTGTCAGGCCAGCCCGATAAACAGAATATCTTCAGTGACCTGCAGATTTCATCTGCTTCCTGAGACTTGGCTATTTGTGTCAGACAAGTCTCTGTTGCTGGCAGGGAAGACACCATTGTGTCCACAAAGACCTGAGCCTCTTTTTCCAGCTGTTCTTCAGCATGCGTCAGCCCCTCTCTGGTGGGGGCTCGGGAGAGCGTATCAGCTGTGATGAGGTTTTTTCCTGGAACATGCTGTATATCATAGCTGAATCTCAGGAGACGAAGGCGGAATCTAAGGATTCTCGGTGGTAAGTCATCAAGGCCTCTGGAACTGAGAAGAGGAATGAGAGGCTTGTGATCCGTGAGTATAGTAAAGTGTAGGCCCATTATGTATGTTGACAGTCTTTCGCAGGCCCACGTGACCGCCAAAGCCTCCTTCTCAATTTGAGCATAGCGCTTTTCTGCATCGCTCAGACTTCTTGATATGTACGTAACAGGCTTCCATGTACAATCCTGCTGTTTCTGTGTAAGCACTGCACCTAAGCCATATGAAGAAGCATCAGCTTCAACTCTAGTGTCTTTTTCAGGTGAGTATCGGGCCAGAATCTTGGGAGAACTCAAGTGTTCCTTAAGTCTGTGAAAGGACTGCTGTTGTGGCACGTCCCAACACCACTCATTTTCCTGTTTAAGTAACTGTTTTAAAGGTGCAGTGACAGTGGATAACTCTGGGAGGAATTTGGCCAAGAAGTTAGCCATGCCCAGCAGTCTGCGTACGTCCGCAATACATGTTGGATCTGGCATCTGAAGAATGGCCTTGACTTTGGATGGATCGGCTTCTATGCCACTGTGGGTGATTTTGTGACCCACGAAGTGCAATGCTGACTTACCAAACTCACACTTTTCATTGAGAGTTAACCCCTCAGACTGGAGCTTCTGTAGAACTCCGTGTACACGCAAATCGTGTTCCTCCTTGTCCTGTCCAAAGACTAGAATGTCGTCCGCATGGCAAATCACCCCTTCCAGACCTTCCAGTAATTGGGTCATGCGCCTTTGGAAGTGTTCTGGTGCGGACGCTATTCCAAATGGGAGACGGTTGAAAAAGTATCTCCCAAATGGAGTGATGAAGGTGGTGAGAGGCTTCGAGTCTTCTGTGAGAGGGATCTGCCAAAAGCCTGCCTTTGCATCCAATTTAGAGAAGACATGTGCATCTGAAAGCAGAGCCAATGACTGGTCTATAGCTGGAAGAATGTGTCGTTCCCTCTTAACCCACTTGTTTAAATTTGTGAGGTCAACACAAATACGTATCGCACCACTTGGTTTTGGGACCACTACCATCCCTGCACACCATTCGGTAGGCCTGTTCACCTTAGAAATGACGCCCATTCTCTCCATCCTGTTAAGCTCTTCTTTCACTTTTGTTCGGAGAGGGAGAGGTACCCGTCGGGGCGTGGACAGCGCATATGGTGTAGCACCACTCACCAGCTCAATACGGTACGGCTCTCGTAACAGCCCCAGTCCAGTAAACACTGAAGGATAGGCAGCTATGAAGTCACTTATTGGCTGTGTGATGGACTCAATCCTCTGCACCAGGTTCAGGGCTGTAATGGCTGGTAACCCAAGCAGTGGCTTAGAAAGTCCTGACACCACATATATTTCTTGGGTGGAGCTGCATCCCTTTGCTGTCAGTTCAGCCTGAAAACACCCTTTTACTTCCAGTACATTTTGTCCAGGCCCATACAATATCTTATGTGCTGTACCAAGGGTTCCATGTCTTTTTTCATGAAAACTGTACTCTGGAATGGCTGTTACCGCTGCTCCAGTGTCCAATTTAAAATGGATAACATCACCATTCACCCCCACAGATTCTATCCATTCCTGAACTGTGACTGAAGACATTTCCCCTAAAAATACATAGTCTTCAGACGGGAAATCACACTGTTCCTGTGTTACTGTGTCCACCTTAAATGTGCGACATACCACAGCAAAATGACCTATTTTATGACACTTCCGGCATTCGGCCTCTCTTGCTGGACAGTCCTTCCAAGCATGTTTCCGCCCTGTGCCACATCTGCCACAATCCTTTTGAATCGTTGGCTTGTGTCTATTAGTCATTTTCTTGTCATTTCTGTTGTAATTATAAGACTGGGAGGATTTCTTCTGTACTAGTTTTCCTTTAATTGCATCTACATTTGTGTTAGCCCCCCATCTTGTGTCCGGTCCGTGTAGTACTACCTGCTGTTTTTTAACTGTCTCGTTTTGTCGTATTTTATGGATTGCCGTGGCCAGCGTTAAATCCGGATCTAATTGCAGGCGCTCCGACAGTCTCTTATCCTTAATTCCTACCACTATACGGTCTCTGATCAGTTCTTCTTTTAATTCCCCGAAGTTACAGTGCTCAGCTAGTTTATGTACGGCAGTGATAAATGCCTCTGCAGTTTCCCCTTCTTCCTGGCATCTCCTATTAAACTGGGCTCTCTCGAATATGATGTTGTGCCTCCCCACACAATAGTTATTGAATGCTTCCACTACTTTGTCATACTTGCGCTTCTCGGCGTCCTGCAGCGGCAGCACTCCCAGTACATCGTCTGCGTCATCGCCCATAGTATAGAGGAGAGAATTCACTTGATAGTCTTCTTCTTTCACACTCAGACCCGAAGCCAGACGAAATCGTTCAAATCGTCGAATCCAACGTGGCCATTCAGCCGGTTTGGAAAAATCGAAAGGCTCCGGAAGAGCCATTTGCACTGCTGCTAAAGCCATTTTTTTTTTTTTTTTTTTTTTTTTTTTTCAACCGGTGGGGGAGAAAAATGGAGAAACGGAAACTTTTTGTAACTCGCGCCGCTACTATGCGTTTTGTTTTTCCTATAGAAATTAAGCGCGAGTTACATTAACGCTTGCACTGTATTTCAGCAAAAAAAAAAATCCCTCTTCTGACACCATGTAATGTTAGGCATAGATGAGACCAGAGACCCTATACTGCCAACATGCAGGTAACCATTTTATTTCTGCCAAACCCCCAGACCCTTACAAAGCATCCTGGGAATTGTAGTACTCATCACTCATTACATACTCTATTGGTCTGCGCAAGATTGCCATCAAGGGGCTAAAGCACTTGAGCTGAGCAGCAATGCGCCTTGTTAGTGGAAGAAAAGAATAGGAAGACAAAAAGAAGGCGGGAGAGTGCGAGGATAGAGTGAATGGGGGAGGGAGAGAGAGGCGGATGGGTCGATCATTAGGCTGAGCTGTGGTAGCGCAGCATGATCTTGCCTCTTCCTTCGCTGCCTACACTCCAAGAGGAGGGGCGTGATGCACATGGTAGGCGTCAGAATACTCGATTTCCAACTTAGCATCTTGGCAGGACATTTTCCAAAAGCAAAGTCCCCCGCCCTCTCGACTGCAAAAAACTTATCCTGCAATGCATGCGCGAGAAAGAGAGAGAGAGAGAGAGAGAGAGAGAGAGAGAGTCAGCGAGAGGGAGAGAGAGAGAGAGAAAGAGAGAGAGAGAGAGAGAACGAGAGCGAAAGAGGGAAAGGGAGTGAGACCGAAAAAGAACGCTGAGAGCACAACTAAACACGATCAGCTGCTGCTGACAGCAATCAAATATTACGGCTAAAACCCTTTTTATTTATTTATTTTTACTGTCCGCACATAGAGAGGAATAGACGGCAGGCTGCCGGTGCAACTCTCTCATTTCAGATGAGAAAATACATGCGCAAATAGAGGAAGAGAGGCAAGGATACATAAATAAGTGGCTTATTTTCTGTTTTACCATGGCGTATCCTCAGGGCTACTTGTATCAGCCGTCAGCCTCTCTGGCACTGTATTCGTGTCCAGCGTACAGCGCTAGCGTGATATCGGGACCAAGGACCGAGGAAATTGGGAGATCTTCGTCTGGGTCTGCTTTTGCCCCATATGCTGGATCTACAGCGTTCACGAGCCCCTCGCCTGGGTTTAACTCCACTCTCCAATACACCACGGATCCGGCGGCATCAACATTCACTTCGTATGTTGTAAGTGTCTTCGCAGGCAACAGAAATTCACGTTGAATAAACAGTGCATGAAGTAATCTCCACAAAAAACTTTTTCTAACCTACATAAACGTTCCTCTGAATAGGAGGGAGTGATTGTTCTGTTCGCCAAGTTTGTTTGATACTTTCATAGAATCGCAATGACTTTCCTGTTGAGGTTTAAGGGAAAATCTAAAAAAAAAAACAAAATGAGTCTCTTGTTAAATTTCAAATGAATCACAACATTGTAAATGCGGTAAAAATGTGAGTCTCTGCATTGTCAGTTGGTTTGTTTTTTAGGAATTGAGCGCGGCAAGATCACATTAGCATTGTGAAAGCTGTAGTATATATATGTAGTATATTTTGTCTTATATCACCGGTCAATTCTGCCAATTAAGTAATCTTCTGTTTTTAATAATCTATGCTTTTAATAAGCAGATACAAGATGCATTATTATTATTATTATTATTATTATCAATATTATTTTTCTTATTATTAAAACAGATCTATAAGTCTAAATTAAAAACCACTTATTAAGAATCCTAAAATATGTATTAGAATGAAGGAGTACTAATTAATAATGCACGATTAACAAGGAATTTATCGATAATTAATTACATCAAAAAATAAAACCTCCACGAATTGAATGACGTAGTAGGTCACAAATAATGTAGTAACTGACGGTTTTTACGAGGAAATAGTTCACTTACCCGAACATTTCATTTACTTTAATTCTATAAAAGCACTCTGTTAACCGTGTAAGGCAAATTCTAATTAATCAATGCCACAACATATAGTTTCGCTTGGGTTGTACATTCGATACAGCAATCAATTATTGTATGCTATTATGATTATTATTATTGTTATTGAAAACATGAGTACATGTAGCCTAATGTACTTGTGTTTGTAAAATATCTGAATGAATAATTTTAATGTGCACTTTAAATGTATTTATTTATATTTTCAGGGTCATTCTTATTTCTTATGCATTTTATTTGAAAAGTTCTTTATTCCTGTCTGCCTTCTAATGTTATTTCAGGGCTCTCCATACGAACATGCGACTGGAATGGCTGGGTCTTTAGGATATCACCCCTATGCAGCCCCCTTGGGTTCATATCCCTACGGGGACCCTGCGTACCGCAAAAATGCTACACGGGATGCTACTGCGACCCTCAAGGCCTGGCTTAACGAGCACCGTAAAAACCCGTACCCTACAAAGGGCGAGAAAATCATGCTGGCCATCATCACCAAAATGACCCTGACACAAGTGTCCACCTGGTTCGCCAACGCCAGGAGAAGGCTAAAGAAGGAGAACAAAATGACTTGGACCCCAAGAAACAGGAGTGAAGATGAAGAGGAGGATGAAAACATTGACTTAGAGAAAAACGACGATGAAGAACACAAGCCGACCGGAAAGGAAGATTTGACAGACACGGAATTAGGTTTGTATGAAATTAATGCATTTTTAATTTAATTTTGATCGTTTCGACTCATGCTAGTAAATCGATTTCGAGTTAATGATGTATATTATTTATGAAGAGGAATTGCATGAAATAATAAATAAATAAAATAATAATCTGGAGATTATTAATTGTATTAATTACATATTGTGTTTTTTATTTAATTGATTTCGGTTATGCATGTTGTTATTATTATTATTATTATTATTATTATTATTATTATTATTATTATTATGTTGTTGTTGTTGTTGTTATTGTTGCTAATTATGTCATTATTTTGTTTCACGTAGCTCATATGGCCTACTGAAATACGTACGTATATAACGTTGTCTATTATTACAGTAATTTTTTATTATTCTTCTGCAGAACAAAAATTAAACCAAGGAGAAGTTACATGTGATCGATTTAAAGAGGAGGATTCCGGGAAAGAGACAGATCCCATTTTGACTGAATCGGAATTAAGAGAGCAAGATCATCGGACAGAAACGCTGGCCTTATCTCCGAAACCAACCACCTCTTCTCCAAATTTGCCACGAGGAACACCGATTGCTGTGCAAGAGAAGTCACCCGAAACGGTGCACGCATCCAGCACATTGAACGGAGGCAGCAATGTTACGTCTGTGATTCACTCGCCTCCATCTGCTCCCAAGCCTAAACTTTGGTCTCTCGCGGAGATAGCAACTTCGTCGGACAGATGCAAGGGTAACAGCGAGCTACCGCAGACCCCGGGAACGGGTCAAAGCGGAGTCATCGCAGCCAACGAATCTTCTGCATCTCGATCATCCCCGCATTGCCCTTTTCCAAGCAGCACGGTCCTGTCCAGACCCATTTACTACACATCACCATTTTACCCAGGTTACACGAACTACGGGACTTTTGGGCATCTGCACAGCGGCCATGGAGCCAGCACGGGGTCCACCACACAATTCAATGGATTAAACCAGACTGTATTAAATAGAGCAGATGCTCTAGTTAGGGAAAGCAAATTAAGGAGCCAAACACAAGTAGATTTTTGTAAAGACTCCTCTTATGAACTAAAGAAAGGTATGTCAAACATTTAATACTGACTTCTTCTCCGATCACAGGACATTTATTTATTATTGGCTGTTGACAGAAAGGTCATTATTAATAATAAGAACAATAATAATGACAATAAACTCATGGAGAAAATGTCACATTCATCGAGAAAATGGCCATTCAAAAAATGTGAATGGCCAATTCAAGGGTGTAATCCGAAGAATTGTCTTTAACGTTGCAGACACGAGAGACTATTTGTATTGAAACTAATGTGTATATTTAATTTACCCGTTTTGTATTTTAAATGGACAGTACGCTATCTTTGGAGTTAATTATGAAAATACAGTTGTACAGTACTTTTTGGATAAATATATAAGTGCTTATGTCCAAAGTGCTTCATAGTTAAAAATAATAATAATTTATATATTTTGACTTCTGGGTGTGAGATGATTTCCTCATTATTATTTTTTTAAATGAAGAGTGAAATCCACTAATTTTGCAGTGTAATACGGTATCACCTGGTGAATATAATACGGACCAAAAAGCATAGCAATAATTTAACTCAATTACACCTGCTTCGCGTCTTGTTCTGTCTTAAGCAATCATGTCGAACTCTGATAATGAGTTCGATTTTATGCCAAATTGAGTGCTCATTACTGCTTCCAATCCTGCGATATATTGAGTTACATTAACAAGTTTACAGCAAAAGACAACCGAATGTTGATATTAAAAGTTTCTTGTATCCAAATATTGTCAGGCTTTGGACTGCAAAGGCGTCGTTGTAGTAGCTCACGGTATGCAATGGACTGTTCCGCGTAATTTCAATGGTTAAATCAGATTGTCTTCGTGTATTCCAGCTCTTCCAACTCTGGCAGGTAGGTGTCAGACTTGCGCTTGATTTCGCAGTTTCATTGTTAATTGGCTTTATGGAGCTATTTCCAATTAATTGTCCATTAGAAATATAAAATTGCCCCCGCAGAAACCCTAACCCTTGAGAGGTTTAAGGCATATTGCGCTCAAATTGTTCATAAGAGAATAACATTTACATAATGTATCCCTCCGTTTTCATTGAAACACCACGTATTAAGAACTTCAAAGTTAAAGTAAAATAATAGCCTATTATTTCCCGTGATTTATTATTATTATTATTATTATTATTATTATTATTATTAATAATCTAAAATAATCAAAAACTAATTACTTTATTATTCACCTGATTCAACGATACGGAGTGAATTGCATAAGCTTATTTAAATTCTTGCAATCACAAAGTTATAATTTACAACGTATTTAAGAATAATCAATCATCACCTTATTCCGCATTGCACCACATTTAAATTGAAAATTGTTCGTCCTCTCCTAAAAAAAATCTATCTGTGCGCATGTTTACATTAATCTAGGTAGTTAATACACCTGGGTGAATATTCCCTTGGGTTTTATGTAACGTTTCCTACTTTAATGCCTCAGTTTGAGTCACATAGACAGATGGTGGGGGCGTTTATTTTTAATTAGCTAAATTGTAGCAGAACTTCAATTGAAGCGAATCAACAAGTTAAAAGAGAGTTTTTAAGTTTTCCTATGTCTGATGAATCGAGATATTCGACGGATTCCTTATAAGCGAACTAAGTAGGCCACCTGTTACATAGAGTAATTTTCTGTTCTAAGTATCTAAACTGTGTACAGTGTTCCGTACATGTGCATTAACGTTAACGAGAGGCGTACTATTCAGGGCAGCTCAATAATTGTCCAGTCATCTTATCCTGAGCCATTTGAGAGCGAATACGTAAATTCCTCCCTGAAGGATAAATTTCAAACAACACTTTTTACTTTACTTCACTATCTTTTTTCTGCACTGAACACACGGAGCAAAACAAACCGTCGATAAGAACGGAGAATATGTACTACTGCCGGAATATAAAATAACGACAATTGGGCCTATTACTTTCACATTTATAGAATAGGCCTAAGACATTTTAAGTATTAAATCCACTATAAATGATTCCTCTTTAAGGTATTTTTGAAGGTCGCATCTTTTAGATAAGGCATTTAGGCCTACAGCCATTGTGCGGTGTATAATTTGTTTAAAAAAGTAAACGTTTATTTCATGGATGAGATAGGCATTTAATATTTTACACAAAGGTAGAATAGTTCCATCCACCACCCGTGGTTTATTTCGGTCAGGGTCGTGGGGGGGGGGGGGGGGTTTGGGTGCATCCTACCCCAGGCAGGACAGAGTACATGGCTGGGGTACACCTTGGACGGGATGCCAGCTCGTCGCAAGGGGAATATACGCACGTGCACATTCACGCTACAGGTAATTTAAAGATAGCGGACTGCGGGAGGAAACTGTAGTACTCGGAGGAGCATATAAATTCCTCACGCACTGAGTGGAAGTGATGTGAAAACGCCACCCTGGTTGCTACCCACTGAGCAAAAATATAACATACGAAAGTTGGCTAAAAGTTTTACAATGAGCTGCGCTAGACGTATTTTCGATGTTTTCTGTTGTAGTCCCTTAGATTAAGCCCATCTCTGTTGCTACAAGAATATGAAATAACACTGACATATGAACGTCTTTCGTTCTCCTTCATTTCTGATAAATGTTGTAGGCGAAAAAAGTGAAATTATTTATACTTGTAGAAAATACCTAAACAAATTTTATATGCCACATAATTGTTGCATGGTTCTAAATATTATAAACATAATTACCAATAAAAGTAAAGCGCAAATGGTATTATTCGATGTCAGAAAACAAAGAATACAAACAAATCTGCAGCGTAATATTCGAAGAAAGATGACATTGTCCTTACAGACAGGTAAAGTCCTAACAAAAGTTTCAAAAATTAGTTCACCAGTTTTGCTTCGCCGCACTTCACCAATAACCAATAATGTAATTATAACAACTTAAAATGACTTAATTTATAGCTGTAACCTTACTTTACTCATTTCTATTGTTTATTAAAATATAGTTAATTTAATGTAAATTTAAATTAACATAAATAATTAAATTTGGTAACGAAATCAATTTGCATGTAATATACATTGATTCATGTGGAATATTAATTGAATATTTTAATTAGGGTGTACAGTTCTGTTGAAACAGAGCATACAAAGCTATGATACATTCGCCTAATATATAACATATTTTAATTATAAATACAAAAAAACATATTTTTCCACACCACATTATTATCCAATCTCTCGCATTTCACAACGAAGTGTCCTTCTCCGATGTAAACTCAGAAAGCTGAGGTTCGATCAGATACGCGAAAGGGAAAACTGCCCAGCAGAACTGTACAGGAGAAACGCGGCGATCTCCTGTCATAGGGAGAGCCCAGGACACTTTATGAATGGTGTCCTTGACTAGCATTTTCTTCCTATAGGGAATTAAAATTTTGCAATGTTGGTCTGAATTATCAAGGTAATGCAAATCGTTTTTTATTAAGGTAGCCGAAGTCAGCAATATTATCTGTGTATCTCTTGGAGGTATGTTGCGTATGGTTCACTGCAAAACAGCAAAGCAAAAATATAAGCAACAAATAGCAAATATCGGTTAAAGTGGTAAATCAAACAAAAAAAAAACATCCAAATGCTTTCAAGAAATAAATAAAATCTAAGCCGATTTTAATAGGTTTTAGAGATTCATTTATCAATTTCCCAGAACGTCTATTTGATTGTAGATTTTTTTTTCGTGTTTCACGAAATTGTATGGTTATTGTCACGGCATGGTGAGGAGGTCGAAGATATGACAACCGCCAATGTCGAAACAGACAGCCGCCAATAGATGACATTAGGAATGCGTATAAATCGAATCTCAAATATGCATTTAAAAAAAAAAAAAAAAAAAAAAACGTTCTTTTCAGAATTTATCAGTTGCGTATGAGGCAAAATAGGCACTATTATGACTACAGCTCTCCAAACTAGGTGTTAACAAATGATTAATAAGTTGGATAATATATAGGATATTTTATTAACCAAGGCTAAATTATTACGGTATAGGTTACGGCACTAAGCAGTCAGAGATTAAAGTACAGATTTCTTCCCCTTTCGTAACACTGGCATTTACACCCACGGCCAACCCGGCTTTCGACCGGTCAAAAACACCTCGAGCGCTCGACTGGTAACCGTGACCTGTTGATGACTCCTGAATTATTAATTGTCATCTAAACAAAAAATGCTTAGTAACAGCCCGACTAGCCTTTATGGCCTTGCAGCACACGGTTTCAAAAAGCAGAATTACATTTAAATACATGCGTCATATTTTACTTGAGGCTTGATTTATCTGAATAGCTTGTTTTCTTATTTAGCTACGGAAAGATATATCTGGAAGAAAATACTGTGGCATAAGTAAGGAAAAAATGATTATTGCTGACCATCAATACTGCTTGCAGACCCAGCGAAGGCCTTATTTATGAGGACATCTGTGAATGGCCCCGCAGTAAGTGTTGCCAAAAACAGAACGGGTTCTTTTTCAAGTGAACAATATGTTAGTTCCTTGGCCTCACTGTTTGCTTTAAAAACTTTCAAGATGAGAGAATACCAAATCAATGGGGATGAAAGACAAGCTTTTGTCGAACAAGTGGGGGCAATTTAAAATGCACTTTTTGCGGCTGAAAAGCAATATCGTGGCATTTCAGTCTAATAAAAGAATTTCTAATTAGTTATACAATACTTTAGCCCCACATTCCTAAACAGAGACACGATATAAAGACTCTTTTTATCCAAACATCACAATGGATAATACATTTAGTCAAACTGAATAAGGAATTACGAGTAACTGGTAATTTAATTAAGAACTGCCCCTTTACATGTTGTAACAGCACTGGTTTTATAGAGAGGACATCGCTGCTGACTCCGATAATCATTTCCACAAATAATCTACAATGCTCCCTTAAGCAAAAAAATCCAGCCTGTGACAGACTTGTTCAAAAGCCCACGATTCACGTACAAAAACAAAAGCATCTTTATATTCGAATTTTATTTTTATATTATTTCAAACTTATTATTTCAGTGCGTATATAACAGAAATTATCACTTGGTCATGTTAAAACAGCATCAAAGTTATGAATATTTATATAAATTAACCACTAAGTCCTTGCCTTATGGTAACCATAATATTCAACAGGAGGGGAACGATACTCTTCCCACACAACATTACTGTATTTATCTATAACTTTTTTTCCCTTTGTCTTTCCTTGAGTTACGTGAGAATCTGCATAACTTTTTGCTGGCTGCTGGATCCCTATTGCATTTATAACATTTTTTTAGTTGACCACCCTCTTGGTTTAGAAGTCAATTTTTCCACAGAATTGATGTTATATGTAATCAATTACGTTGATTCCCCCCCGCCACACAGAGTTAATCGAACTTGATTTTTAACAAATCAAACTGTAACAAATAATGCTTTGACATAAGAGAGTATACAGGATTAAGGCATTCGCTCCCGTAAATTCTGCACAGCCAACTATACCATATATACACCCGACGTATCCAGAGGAGAGCAGAGCATCTCCCACCAGCATATGACAGCTCCGTGTGACGTGATAATTTAGCAGGCAGCTGAGCTGCATGTTCATAAAGAAACACATATGCTTATTAACGGAGTAGCGGAGGGACTTTGCGGTTAAAGTAAGTATTCGCGGTGTCGCGGCATGAGCACCAGGCGAGGCAGGGTGACACATGACATTATCACAGAAGCCGACAGAATGTCCCGTCCTGTTTTCGGCTCCTCCCATTGAGGTGCACGTGCTGCAGTGAGGACTGCATCCTGCTTTCATCAGTCGCCTCCCTCTGCTCAGCGTGCTCTTCTTGTACACACTTTTAAAAGTAACTTTTCATGTAGGCTAACTTTAGCACTTAGCATCCCCAGTATACTGCATACATTACTGACTACTTAGTCTGTAGCTTTAACAAATTATGCAGTATACAGACACCGTATTTGGCATCATTACGAACATTTGAGAAGGACAGGACAAGGCGATGTTTATGTATAAAACGGCATGGGGGTATTTTTGAGAAGCTGTAGTCTGGGCAAACGTTCACGTATTTGGTGAGGAGGCATTTCACCTGGTTTGCACCCTCTGTTACAAAAACCTCCCTCAGGTCTGCTCCTGTTTTTAAATAAACAGTAAGTGCCTGCTGATACGTATCAGAACTTAGTGCATCATCCATGACGTCAATGGTGATTAAAATATGAAGAAAACAGAAATACGTTTATATGCATTTACATTTACATGTAAAATACATACGCAGTCTAATCTTTTCACACAAACACACACAAACACACACACTCATATGGAAATCGGTAGTTAAAACACATTTGCAACATTTCTGTCATTACTTTCTGTGATGTTTTTTTTTTATTTTCTTTGGTCATGACATTGAGAGCCACTTGCTAACGCAAACATAAACTTACAATAGACCCTTAACTCAAAGGGGTGACCCAAAGTTAGACTCACATTTGATTATTTTTGGTTATAACAATAATTTACAGCAAAGAAAAATGCCATAACTATATTTTAGCGAGCCCATTGTCATCCTGCTCGGTAGAATGCCACAAACAAATCAAAAAGCTTTCTTATGTCCTGACATCTGAAACAGTGAAATGCACAAAACCTGATACTGTCAAAACACCACTTTGGCTCAAATGGAGGCCCAGTTTCTGCTGAAGGCCCCCATTGAGTCTTACAGATTTATGTGATATCTTCACACAGAGATTATGTCAGTTTGCCAGGACTAAGAAGCTGCAAGCAGTGGGACACCTGTAGCCTACAGTATTAGGGATCTTCTGCTCTGAATACACTTCGGTGGAGCTGTTAAAAGGTTGTTATCAAATTCACATGGTCTACATTCATGCAAACATCAAAACCATTTTTTGAAGAAGAAAAAAAAAACTCCCTTGGCAAAACTTTCTAAGTTTCATGTCTGTATGAGTCTCAAAGTGAAGCTTAATGCGCATGATCATTCTGATTGTGCTTTTTTTTTTACGATGATCAGGCAGCCATTGTATGTGTCTCTTCTTGCATGGAATTTTATTTTCCAGCTTTATGGCTTTTCACAGAGCGCGGCCCGCCCTAATCCTTGAGTTTTACTCCACCTGACCCGACAAATAATTGAATGTAACCAATGCAAGGCAGAAGTGTGGTAGCACAGTGGACAGTTTATTAGCGAGGATGCTCTCCAAATGATCCCCAAATGAACTTTGCAGAATAAAATTTGGCCACAGTAGAGAGGATTACCACTGAGGCATTTTTTAAACTTGGAATTACCTTCACCACACTCATATAATCTAAAATGAAAAGGCATACAGGCAATGTCTTTCATTCCCTGCATGTATAACCAGGAGTTATTCCTGATAGTGATGTACAAAAAAGCAATTTACAAGTGTGAGAGTAAAAAAATATTATCCATTGGGGAGTGACAGTTCTGTGAAGTCTTTAACCTGTTGATTGCTTTCAAGAAAAATGCTTTACATTTATTTGCAGGTCTTCCAGGTGGTTCCATTGCCACTGGAAGACGTATGCCAACAAATGATCAGTTGTGATTGAAAAGATAAGAGAATATACGTTTCCCTGGACCAATGAGGTAACACTGAGGGTCTGAAGTCATCACCTCCTAGATCAATGTTTCCCTGGTTGCTTGGGTCAGGTGTTCTGAGAACTGGGATAAAACAAAAATGTGGATCCGTCTAGTATGCCCTGAGGACTGGTTTGGGAAACACTGTCCTAGATCAGGTGTAAGCAATCTTATCCACAAAGGGCCAGTGTGCTTCTTGGATAACCAGTTGCAAGGACTCTTCAGCCAATCAGTCTACTAATTACTAATCTAATTAAGGAATTGAAGCGAAAACCTGCACACACAGCGGCCCTTTCTGGATAAGATTGCTCACCCCTGTCCTAGATAATCTACGTACACTGGTCCAGGACATAAATGGTGCTACCGTGAAACTGAGAACTGAGTTGCTGTGACACATTCTGCAAAATAGGAAAATGAAATGGATACTGCAGTGTGGGTCATTTTGGGGCCCAGTTTGGAAAAAGAAGCAAGCCTGACGCTGGCTTTCCTGAGAGAACGACGCCGTGCACTGTCGTGTGGACAGGACGACGCCACGTGAAGGGCTGCTCACCAGCCATGGCAACACACTGACCCATGAGGGACCTCTGGCTGCTCCTGGCGTCTACTCATTCGGATCCGTGACGGCAGTCGCTCCTGTGCTTCCATCCACTCGATCGCGACGGTGTGTCTGCAGCTCCACTGTGGGATGTACAAACAGACAGGCCTGCTCAGCAGTGCTTTGAAAATAAACAGGCTTGCCAACATTCCCTGAAGTTCCGAAGCTGCGTAATGTTACATATTAGTGAGCAACATTTATTGCCTGCATGTGAAAAGTAAAATTTCCTGACCAAAAATTAAAAAATAGGAATTTAGATTTTCTCCATGTTTGTGCCAGAAAATGAAATAATATGATTCTTCCAAATGAATAAGAAACCACAAAGAATTCCACTATATGATATTATCTACAGGACATTGACCCGAAGCAGCCCAACGGAGGTCCGCTGTTCCTGTAATACCTCTACATGGGTGTGTAAAACACCATCTCAATCAATCAAATTGAAATGTCTGCCTAAAAGGTGATGCAAGATAGAAGAGAGGCATTGTTCAGAATGGTATTTTTTGTCTAGGGGCCCTATTGTTTTTCTCATGCGTTTAATACATGTCAGAAGTTAAACTCTGGAGTGTTTCGCTATTTTGAGGTGTTCTACTGGTCGAATGACTGTAGAAATGGCTTACGAAATAATGCCTTCATAATCCTCTTGCTTAATATTGCCAACTGTATTTATTTGTTTGTTGACTGACATCATAACCTCCTGCAAAGCTTGTAGATTAACACTACTTAGAGTTACCACAATAAAGTCACACAGGTTCAGATTGTGTTGCTAAGTATGAGATTTAATCCCACGCTGATCCCTAAAACTACCTGCTACTCCAGCAGTTACCATTTCTTCCAGGGCCCTAGGTCAGTATATGCTCTCACTTACCATTCAGTACCAGTCAGCGCTACTCTACAGCATAATTTCAAACTGGAATTGTGGCACAAATGCTATTTTTTATATAACAAACATGGTAGCTATTAGATAAACAGCTGAAACATATACAGTACTATGCCAAAGGAAAACGTTTAAGGCTATTTATTTGGATAGTAAGTGTGTTACCCAGAAATAAAATAAAACAAAACAAAACATAAAATACATGAAAATCAATGGTAACACAGAACAAAAATAACAGGAATCTCTTCTGTTCTCCAAAAAGTTACTGATATCTGGTTGGATCTCTTCAGGGGCACCCCAGCCATTCCATGTACGTGTTAAATTTTATGACTAGCTCACGTAATTAATTAACCAATCAATTAATCAATAAATCAATCAATAAATGTTAATTAGTTAATCTGACAATGTATTGATTAGCCAAACGTGGTGTTCTAGTGGTCAAGTCAGCAAATACATGGGTATATTGTATGGTAACTGCAAATACTGGGATGACTAGGAGAGGTTTGGAAAGGGTTAAGCTAGTGCACTTTCATACGCAGATATAATATCACAGTTTTACACCAACATGAAGATCATTTAAACATAATTTTCTTTGACTGCCTAAGAGATACATACATACACAAACACATGTAATTTACCTGTAGTTAAGTATTCTGAAACTGTGGGTGCAATATGTTAAGAAGCCTCAGACCACATAATATACATTAGACTTTTGTGGCTCATGTCTCATGTTGTGGACTGAAAGGCTGGATTTGTGATCTGGGGATTGGTGGTATGAGGGAAATCTGGAATTTAAGACTCTTTTTCACAGGGCTTAAAGGAGATATTTTCATCTCCACATTTGGCTCTCACGCCAAGCCCTGTATATTCCACCTTTTAACTCTGCATAAAAGACAATTTAGTGTACATTTGTCTCACTCAAGAAATGCGAAAATTATCCAAATACTAGCCATTGTGTTCTGAAAATACATTTTACCTGCACACATCTAAGCTTCGCAGTGTATTCAGCCTTCTAACCACATGTAATTTAGTACTAATGGGATTTTCTTTTATAAGAGCAGATGTGACAATGTTTGCAGTTCCAGTGGGAGAATATGAAAGAGAGGCTGTGTCAGATGGGCACTGCAAACCGCCAGTCTTCACACGGTATGGAGACGTACACCAGAACAGGACGACATGGCATCTGACAGCTTAAATATTGACAGGTCAAACTGCATACTTGCATAGCAGGAGATCCACTTACATATACGAAATATGAGCAGAAGATGTATCATCTAAAGTCATTAAAGTTAATACGCTTGAAATTTTGACAGTTCCGCCAATAGCGTAAGCGTCATGCTATCGTAAGAATTCGTCAGTGACACATTTTCCCATGGTAAGCCAGACTCCAATGGAACCCGGAAAGACAGTCTCTTCAAGCAATCTGCCATGTGCATCATAAAGATGACTTGAGGTGCGGAGAAGCTTTGGAATTCACAAGTTTTCGAGCATATGATTTAGTGGATCTGAAAGGTAACAAGTTCAATTACCGGGAGAGTAACTGAGCCCTTAAGCAAAGTACTCCACCTGAATTTCTTCAGTAAATATTCAGCTTTGATACCGCATACAATTGTAACCCGTGACAGATAACTTTGGCTTAATGACTTATGCACATTATGTTTTTCTAACAATATATCAAGGTGATTTGACCTTGGGTAGTGTTCCTGTTTGCGTATGTGATAGAGTATTTGTTTAATAAAGGGTCACAATTGGTCAAATAGTTTGACATTTAAATGAAGCTATTTTTTACAAGTGAAATAAATGTTATTAAGTGTAATTATACAATTATATAAATATGATGACAAACAAATTGAAAAGTTAGTTAGCAGACAGTAGCCTTTTCACTCTTCTACGAAGAACTCAAGGAGCAAAGTAGAAATCAATTATTATACTTAAAAAAATGACTTATGTGCGTATGTTTGTCTTTTATTCCCCTTTTAAAACAGACTGAACATCAAACACATTCCATGTCAAGATTAAATTCAAAGAAAAGCCTTTTTTGATGTATAGGTGTGTCAACGTGTCACAACACATCCAACACAAGGAAGTTTTCTTTACCACAAAACCTCTTAAGCTCATACATTACAGATGCATGTTATCACAATAACAGAGTATGGTTTTAAACTGACTTGCATACTTATGACTTTACAACATAAGTGCCTTTCTGAGACGTCCAGACCATTGTATTTTCCTTCTTAACAGGTCCTGCAGTACTTTTTTTAACACTGAAAATAATGTCAAACTTAATACTCAGAGCCACTACATACACTTTGTTTTTTTACAAGAGGGTTTATTTATTTGATATCATTTTCACCATTCAAGAGTATCTTTTTTAAATGTTTAACTTTCAAACTCTCCTCGGGCTAGACAGATGACACATAGAGCACTATAGTTTATAGTACGCTCAGAGCATTCATTAAAAATAAGAACTTTCCCTCCTGAAACTGAGGAAGGAAAGCAGAGAAACCACAGAGTTTATACTTGAGATGCCACAACAGCAAGGGCTGAGCTAAGAAGGTTTTGACCGTTTCATCACTGCAGCAGACTAAACAATAGCATCATTGTATCTTAACGCTGAAACCTTGCAGTCTACACAAACAAGTGTGCTTTTCTGGTGATCTGCGTATTTGTTCTTGAAGATATTTGTGATCTGTGTGAACTGTCAAGGCAGGTGTAAAAGTGCTATTTCTCCATTGTTTGAGAAAATAACTGAAAGGGACAAATAACATGAACTGATTGTGTTTTCCTGTCTTTGTTGATGTATTATGAATGCATCTAATATGACAGTAATTAAAAAAAAATCATTGAACAATTACAGATACATTTTTTTTTATTAAACAGAATGTCAACATAAGGGATTCTAACTCCATCCACATGTGTCATTGGTCAGTAATGAACCAGCAACGTCATATAAAGAAGGTTGACGTGTTTCTCCAAGAAGGCAAACTCAGTAGCACCTGCTAGCACAGTACACACTGTTTTTGATCTTGCAGTATTAGGTGTTGGGCTTGTAACTTTCCAAGACTCTAAAGTTAGGAACCGTAAGAAGCACTTGTCTTTCTCCCTGAAATAAGGTCTAGTACACTTACTGTTATCACTAGGAGTAAAGCTCATGATTATTAATTATGAATTGCTAGCAAGTACAGAACATACTAGAAGACATTTGCACATGCTAAAGAAAGCAAAATACACTAAAGATCACACCATACAAATGAAATTTATAAAGAGAGTGTATAATATAGTATAGGTATCAACTGGCATGAGGAATGACTCTGCAAATAAAATAATGTTATTTATTTGTACCAAGCAATAAAAGGTTCAAGTCTCGTGGCTTTTCATCAGGAGTTATGTAAAGGTTTATATCTTATGTGAAAGGGGCAGAAGGAACGGCAGTAATCTGTCTCAGGCTGTGGGGAGTCGATAACGACCTTTAACAAATCATCAGCCTCACTAAGTTCCACCTGTGGCTCACTACCTACAGCTTTTGTTAAAAATACACCCTTTTTTGGCACAGGCTGCACTGCAGCTCGTAAAAGTCTTGGTGAGTTTATTTGATTATTTACTACAGCTGGTACGGAGTGTGAGAAGCTGCCCAGAATTGTGAACATGACAGGAAAAATATTGGTAGCCTGTAAAGTCCAGTTTTTTTTTTGTATAACTTTTAATATCGAAGTCCTAAAAAAATAAATAAGCCAAGAACATTACTGGTGAACACACAGAGGCACAGTAGGGGCATGGATACCCTGGGAGATCTGGGGAGTGGGGCAGCACCTGAATACTAAAATTATATATAAAATTGAGCAGGGGGGCCGAGGTGCCATTATGTGGGCCCAGAATTTTTGCTCTCACCCTCAGTGTCTTCAGGACACGAGTCCATAACATAAGGGCTTGGTACATCGGTGCTCCTTAACATCCTATCTGTGGCAAGATCAGAGCAAGCACAGCGCATGAGGCAGGGACGGCAGTCCCCTACCAGCTGCGTGACTGTCAGAGGAAACCTGCAAAAGCGAAGCGAGAGCAGTCAGGCTCCTCTCACACAGAAACAGACTCCATCACTCTATGCAGGGTTCCGGCCACAGCACTGCCCACAAAGCTGCCGGGCCAGCTCCCAAAAGCCACAGTATATAATTACAAAAAGCCTTTATTTATAGTCCTGTGCATCTACTAAATTCAATAATGCAGCACTGAATTAATAAACTTTTTTAAGTTTTAATACAGGTCAGTGTTCTTTTTTTCCGATGTTGCCTTGTAAAAATAGTGACTTAGTGAAACGTAAAAATAATCAGTAACAGAAATCTAAACTTCTATGAATTGCATGATGTATTTAACATTAATATTTATTGGGATTTCAGGTGGACAAAGTAATACTGAAGTCAGACCTCCATAGTTGCTGACAGTTTAATTAACAGACAAAGTTAATCTTGGTATTTCTAACAAAACAGCTGAAAATTCACTTTATATATTTAAATACCAATGTATTCCTTCAGTGTATGTAAAAGTACAATGAACTGTGTGACTTGTCGAGATGACAAGGAGGAGAGCTGAGGTCCAAACGCAGAGGGAAGGGATGCACTGCTTGTTCAGAGAGACTCCACACCTTCCGCATGACATGTACGATGTTATCAGGAATGCTCTCCATTGTCAAGAAGATAATCCACGCTTTCACTACAAACACATGCACGGCAACAATCACCACGCGCCACCCCTGCAATACCGTCAATCACTGAAACGTTTCATATAGTCCCTGATTAAATAGCAAAAGGATTATAACTTAACAATTGTTGCAGCACAGATCGATGGAAAAATCTTCTCCCTGAAGCCCCACCATTGTCCTCCACAGGAGAAAACATCCCTTTTCTGTGTTTGTCTCTAGTTGGGCAGAGCAAGAGGCTTTAATATGTTAATATGATATGGTCATCGACATTTGATTTCCACATCATAGGAGATGGAAGGTGCAGAAACTAAAGACGGGACACGATGTACCACTCTTGTAATCCAGCCCCTCACTAGCGTCACGCCCTTGCTATTCTACGCTATCGGCCGCACTCCCAGAGTGGGAAATAGGAGCAGGTCACAGTCCCTCACACCAACCTCCCAAACGCTCACACAGGCCTGGCCATTCAATTATTTGTTCAATTATTAAAGTTGTGAAAGGGGGATTTGGTTGTGTTTATTAAAAACCACACAGTGGTTATGCCTGTCATAGCCGCACGACAGCTGAGCTGATGCAGGGGAGTGATATTGATTAAGAATGGATCAGGCCATTATAAACCCACCACGATCTCAGCAGTCTCACATGAATAGTGCTATTTTAGTGCTAATAGCACATGTGCTATTTTTCAGGTGCTTTTTAGCATGAAACCAGTAAAATATTGTAGATATGAATTATAATAATATATTTTTCTAAATCCAAAAAAAAAAAGTTATTAAATGAAATGAATATATGTTTAGGTCTTTGACTGACTTAGGTGTCATGTGACTCCATGTGATTCGGAAGATAAGAAGGAAAAACACTGAAACCTTAATTTTATACCAATAAATTTACCCAGTGATCTTGGTCTTAGTCTGTTTCAAGACATCCAAGACGGTTATGCCATCAGTAAATGACATGTTACCCTAACATCAGGACACATTTTGAAATTCTGTAATGGGTAGAAGAGTAGGAGCAGCAGCGACAATGTGAGAGAAAAGATCTTTAGCACTGATGCAAGGATATTTAGTTCATTTTCACCATTATATATGTTGGCAGACTGGCCCATACCAGTATTGTAGCCTTACACAATCAATGCATTTAGTCAAGATAGATGGTCAGTTTGGTGAATCAGCTCCAACAATGTGGACAAGCCATGATGCTTATGGCATTGAACTGCTAGCAGTTAAACTGGGATAGAATCTCTTAAAGACAGAAGTAGAGTAGCTGAGTTGGGTAATTCAGACCCAGAGAGTAAAAGTCCAGACTGGGATTTTGTTTCAACCAACCAGGTGAGCATAAAGAGTCAGAGTCACAGAGTACTCAACTGGTTGGTTGAAACAAAATCCCAGTCTGGACTTTTACTCTCTGGACCTGAATTACCCAACTATATGAGTAAACAAATAACAGTTAATATCATGAGCCTGCTGATAAACAGCTGTGCTGCTCCTCGTGCATTTATGATTCTCAATTCCCCAAACTTGTTTTCGGTCCTTGGCCATTACTAAGAGTCCAATCATGCAGTGCTGGAACCTTATTGTATTTGTTAGGATTTTAATGGGTACCAAATAGGTAGGGCTATGGACCACTTTTGTTTCAGTTAGGATTTTTCTCTTTTATATTAATTATTATTATTTTATTTATTTTCTTCCCTAAAACAAAATGGGCAACCTAAACTGTAAGACCTAGACCAACCAAAATCGGGGGGAAGATATCACTTCCTACCCATTACTCAATCCATCATACCCAGACCAGGCGGTCAATGGGGGGCGCTGCACCACAGTGTTTTACGTACCTCCCGACCCATTAGTCCTAGAGTCAAAATTCTTTTCTCCCCAGATACAGTGGGCTATCAACTGAACATTTGCATAATTTCGTCATCCAAATTTTCTGAACTAGTCATACCTCTTCCAACCAAATCAGACAAATGTGGCGTCAGGTCAATCAGACCCCTGAGCTGCTCAATAATTGTCAAAAAAACTTTGACGTTTGTCTACCACACAGCCACTAGCCACGGCCAAACTGAACTTTAATCATGCCAATCTTCATTAGAGAGCTAGAACTCAGCGATGTCTTGTCCTACCTTAACTGAATCTGAAACTCTGCCTCATTCTGGGGATGCAGTAAAAGACTGGCTGTGTTTTGTCAATAGGGGGCACTACAACTACCAACTGCCTATATCTCTTGACATCCATGGCCAATATGTACTATGACTAAGCCTGAGGTCAGCAGTATACTACTGCATTCATATCTCATAAAACCCTCACCACCATCAGCCAATCAGCACGAATTGGGTGACTCATTTCTCCCCAGACCCACAGCCCATCTTGGCAAGGGCATTCCAGTCTACCAGATGGGGGCGCTACAGTGACACCACTTGCATTTCTGCCTATTTCTCCTGAACTGTCAAGGTTACAGTTGAAATTTCTTTCCCTTCTAATTCAGCATGTTATGCAACATCAAATAACATATTGAACTTGTATCTAGCTCTCTGCATTTTGTCCTATTTCGTAGGAGTTTGAAAACGGGTTTCGTAGGATTTTTGCCCAGCTGACATTAATCTGGTTCATCTTCTTCTTCTTCTTATTATTATTATTATGCACTAAAACGACATAAGGGGAGCAGAGACTGTAAGGTGTAGCAGCACCAAATTTGGTGGAGTGGTACAGAATCCCCCCACTACTTAGGCCAGTAAAATCATACCCATTGATTAATAGGAAGATATCTATTGTAAAGGATATTTCAATATTGCCATTGTCTATTCCTATACAGATTTTGTGCGACAAAACATGTTTAAGAATAGAGTTGGATTTCCATTAGAAAACAATGAGATGCTATTTATTTGTGAATATCCACATTCTCCCCCTTTAAGACTTTTGCTGGAATTATTCCAATGGATTTCAATGGAAAGATGGGCGTACCCATATCGCCCGTAATCCCCATGATACTTTTGTTTAATCGTAAAGCAGGAAGAGCTAGCCAATACTAAACAGATACTCAAATATAATTCAATAAAGGGCACAATAGTGGAAGATCAGTATGTAGAAAATTTTAAAGAAAGCGATTATATGATACTTTAAAAAAATTGTGGCTTTTGCTTAAAACAGGCACAGTTCTGCCTTGAAGCAGAAAATTATATCCGCATTAGAGCCTGTATAATGAGTCTTTGTGTGCGAGGGAGAATTTTTGACAGTGCAACCAAAACTGCCTGCTCATTTATTCACCTGGATTGTTCTGCCTCGAGGCTGTGACAGGGCTTGGGGGGTGTGAGGGCTTTTGTTCGTGGAAGAGGGCCCTTCACAGCATCTACCCTGCCGGTCCCCGCCCTTTAAGGTGGCTGATCAGCAGAGCAGGCCTGAAACGGGAACATTTAACTATTTCGCCCAGAGCGAGTCGAGAGAGAACGACTTGCTTGCTGATGTTCATTGTGATGGCCCACATTTTTAAGCAGTTAAACTTCCCAACTATGGTCACCAGGACCCTATTTTTCACACAATGCCCCCACCCCTCACCCAACCACCCACCCACCCGCCTGTTAAAGCTTATGTTGCCCTTACAGGCCTGGCCATTAATTGTGGAAAGTGAGCACCGTGTACAGATTTGACAAGATTACTACAGGGCAGCTCTCATTTCTCACCCATAAAAAACAGGGGATCAAAAACGGATTATGTTTACTGGGGGAGGTGTGAGGATATCCTTCCGTGGAGCCAGGACACAGCGTGTGGCTTCGGGTTTGCAGAGGGACCAGAATGTCAGGGAACAAGATCCCACCATAAAATGATAAATGTGACGGAGAGTGACGACAGCGTGAAGGAATCAGGGCAGTATGCTCTCAGCATTCAGAAACTGGTGCCACCCCACGCCTGGGCTATGTCCTTAAATTCCTTGCAATTGTGGAGGAGTCGCACTGAGAGGACCATAGTTGGGTAGTGTACTGCTGGACCAGAAGAACGTTGACAGGATTCAGCCATGAAGAAGCGTTCCACAGAAAGGTCACTCTCCCAACGAGCTTCAGTGGAAAGCACAGGAACCGGTGAGGGCCCATGCAGAAATCACGCGTGGAGCTCCCTGTGCGCGTGAGAGACAGCGACTTGGGATTCTCCCAAAGCCGCATCCTCCAGCCTGGTTCTAGTTCCGGCAGATATATTTGTTCAAGGCTAATCCAGTTGGAGAGAGTGTGTTTGAGCAGGCCTCTTGCTCGTAAATTTGCATAGCAGTAAACTTCGTCTAGTGGTGATAACACAACTTATACATGTGTCTAATATAACAGATAAAGTGTCATTTATCTCATCCTTACACTTGGATGGTTCTCTTCAGTAAGAAATATTTAACTGGCCTGTTTGCAAATACCATAAAAAAAGATATTATTCTATGCCTGATATTCTATACAGTTTAGTTTTCAGTGAAAATAGGTAATACCAGAAAATGACCAACCTTATTTTAAATGCACATAGAGAGCAGCTGGTATTATGAATTTAGACAAGCTGTCTGCTGTTGAGGTTAAGTGATAAGGTATTTGTGAAAGATTCTGTGACATTATTCCTGGTGCCAGCAGCTGAAAGGTGATGCAATCCCAAGGCCAGACGGAGTCACTCTGGGCAGGAGGCTACAGGGGGCCCTAACCGCTTCCTGGGCTGTGGCCATGAGCACAGATTGGCTCATCTTCATAGTTTATACCCAACTTCCTGTCAGTACTCCTCTGGTACTACAAGCAAGACTGATCCCGAATTTCAGCGCAAAATGGTTAGAAACAAAGGCAGAAAAACTACCTTTGACGACAGATTTTTTTTTTCCATTGTACCATAACTGGGGTGATATTTCACCTGAACCAAAGAAGGCTCAACCCCACTGAGAAATACGAAAAATTGTACTAAATGTTAAAAATACAGACTGATCCACGGTAGGGGTGATAAACAGGCTCAGCGGAAGTGGATACAGCACTGCAGGAGACATTTGAAGCTTGCAGCAACTGTTTATGCTGATTCTAACACCCGTATTAGAAGTCTAACAAAGAAACACACACAAAAGGTAACAGAATGAGTTTGGAAGCACGTAACATCGATCAGCAATTGACAAACACAAGTGAAATTTCTTTGTAAGATGGCAATGCGAGAGATGCATCCATAATTCATTTCCAGTCCAAATATGAGTGACAAGAGTGTTGACAGGGAGCACACAGTATTGATTACAGTGAAAAAAGGGTGCAGAAATGTGTGGAACTGTGGGATGGGAGGGAGCAAATGCAGTAGGGGAGGCCTTGACAGAGTGCAACAAAAGCCATTAAGGATGTTCTGTTACCAGACACTGGCAGACGAAGAGAGAGTACCCCCCCCCCCCCCCAATCAATACAGCCACGTCAAAACACAACATGCATGCTTTTGCTCTTCAGTAAAAGGCGTCTTAAGATTTTTAAAAGCATTGATTCAGGGTGGATCGATGGAAATCAAGGCAAAGTAGGGTAATAACACTCAGCTGATAAGGGTAAAGCAGAAGGGGTCTGTGCGTCTTGAGCTGGCCCATACCGTTCATGTTACAGTGTTCTGGTTGGCTGGGACACAGATGCCAGTGTGCCATTCCAAACCACTGCAGAAATGGGGGGAGGAGGCACTTTGTATAGGTGGCTGCCTGAAAGACTTGAAGGGATTTTACTTCAGGGTATCAGTGTTATCACTGCATCTGCAGGACCAGCAGCGGGACAGAGAGGGCGCCCTAGTGCACAACGGGGTTTGGCATGTGGTGGTTTGTGGCCTGTTGAAATGTCCATGTCTGTTGTCCATCTCTGGCTTATCATTTCACAGAGGTAGGAAGAAGAGAAGCATTGACACGTGAACATATCGAGAGATTACTGTGTGAAAGATTTAATACTGATATGGAAACAATGGGGAGCGGCATGGTGGTGCACTGTTGCTTCACACCTCTGGGACCCGGGTTCGAGTCCCCGCCTGGGTTACATGTGTGTGGAGTTTGCATGTTCTCCCCATGTCGTCGTGGGGCTTCCTCCGGGTACTCCGGTTTCCCCCCACGGTCCAAAAACATGCTGAGGCTAATTGGACTTGCTAAATTGCCCATAGGTGTGCATGTGTGAGTGACTGGTGTGTGAGTGTGCCCTGTGATGGGTTTGCGCCCCATCCTGGGTTGTTCCCTGCCTCGTGCCCATTGCTTCCGGGATAGGCTCCGGACCCCCCGCAACCCAGTAGGATAAGCGGTTTGGAAAATGGATGGATGGATTGATGGAAAAAAATGTATAGATCTGAACTATTGTATTTCTTAGGATTAAACAAAAATCCGGGAAATTTGAGAGAAAAACCAGAAAGCTTAATATCTTTATGAAAAAAAAATTCAATGAAAAAATTATCATCTGAGTCAGCTTGCTAAATCACCCATACCGAGCCATTTGAAGGAAGTTCAAAATGTGAAATTTATTTTGCTGCTGGATATCTCTTTTTCAATGGCCTGTGACAACAATTAGCAGATGATTTGAACTTCTGAGTGGATGTTAATTTACAAAATTACAGCACATAGGACTTAACTGCCACCAAGGCGACAATCAGAAGGGAAATTCATGACTAATAGAAGCTCAGTACTTGTATATGTTAACAATGGTTCCGCTTGGAGGAGATATGAAACTGAGGAATAAAAATGTAAAAATATTCCTGCAGTCCTGTGGTGTCGTGGGTATAAAAAGGTCTGGCCACGCCGGTGCGTGTCATTTGATCAGAGGGAAATGGCACATTACTGACTCACATCCTGTATATAGACAGGTTGCCTGGTCAAAGAGGGAATATGTAGGGATCGACCTCTGCTCCGCTTTGCTTCCTCCTTCAGTTTAATATTCTCTTTCATTATCCTCTTTCAAAACACTGCGACATAAGCAAGTCTTTTTATTTTATTTCTGAAGTGCAGAAAATCTCTGGCCGCTGTGACTGAGTGGCATCCTATGTGAGAACCAGTGACACTGTGAGGAGAGGAAGTCATAGAGATCCGCCTGCATGCCGCATCACTAACTACCACATGCTGCCCTGCAGGATCTGGAGAACATGACTTCTCCATTTATCCAGTGACTTTATGAAACCGCTTGTCCTATTCAGGATTGTAGGGGGTCCGAAGCCTATCCTGGAGGCTATGGGCGCAAGGCTGGGTACAACCCAGGATGGGGCGCAAACCCATCACAGGGCACACTCACACAGCATTCACTCACACAAGCACACCGACAGACAATTTGATAACTTGCTGCCACGTTGCACGAGCAGGTAAAATTCAGTCCAAAACCATCCCTATAAAAACAACACAAACAGTTATTCTCTGCAATACCCAAGAGTTCCCTCATTAATTAAATATCAAGTACTGTAGAATGTTACTTATTGTATTACATTATTTAATATTTTCCCCAGGCATGAGAAACTATTCCTGAGAAAGTATAAAGATGTCTGGTGGCACATTGAAAATACAGATGTGTGGATGATTTAATCACCATGGCAACAGATGTTTGGGTTGTCCTCTTTCATTAAGAGGAGCTGGGATGGATGCCCAAATCAAAGACTATTTAACAAATCAAGTTATGGCAAGCGTGTTATACCACTGATGCGCAATTAAGAAAATGAAACTGCAGGCATTATCTGTGACTTGCTCCAGCATTTGTAGGGGATCCCTAATAAAATCAGAGAGTAGCGATTTAATAGAAATGCACTTAAAAGGCCCGTGCTGACAAATGCGATTGTACCAGGCGGTAATGCACACCACCGCCTCCCAGTATTAAATCCAATGAAATGGAAATCAGAGGTCCTGACAGCCTTCAGATACCATCTGCAAACAGCAGCCGCATTTAGGGGTTCGGATAATCAGTTTAAAGAAGCCTCATTTAGGTGCCAAAGAGTATTATCTAACGATCAAAACAAATTAAGATAAATTATAGATAACGAGCTGTTAAATTGTTTTTGGCATGTGTACACTCAGTGACTGTGCAATCGTGCTACAAATCACAGGACAAAGTAATTAAGTCGCCTCTTATCCTCGTGAGTGTTTGGAAGGGGCTGTCAGCTGTTCTTCCACATGATAAACCATAATATTATGCTTACTTCTGTTTAGCAAGGCGATAAAAGGTTCATCAATGGCTATCTTTACGGCATCACAAACTTCCATATTCAGTGTCTTGTGATCTCCACCTGGATCATTAAATGACATTATGGCCATTAAGAATTATCTATTTAAATTTTTGTCATAAATAAATTATTAAAGAAGTGCAATTAAAGTGCAATTAAAGAATTCTATGATACAGTTAAGGTGTTGTTTATGATCTGTTGCAAGAGTTGCATCCTTTCAGCCTGCCTCATCCATCCGTCCATCCACAGGGCTTATTCAGTATGAGATCCCGGATAGCCAATGACAAGAGGCACAAGACATAGGACATCCACCAAGTAATGCTAGTTAATAATATCAGACAATTAATCGATTTCCCCTCTGAGGATTATAAGCTACCGTTTTGTGTTTTTCATGTGTTTTTCAGGTTTTTCATTATGCAGATATATCAAGACTTTCCTCAAAAAATTCTTCAGCACCTTTCCTTACAGTAAACAGTGTGGTGCAGTGATGTGTCGGTCCTGATGGAAACGCAGCTACCTATGTTTGGTTCCGAACACAGCTACCTGACACATGGAGGTTGGGCAGGTGTATTGGGGAAAGGATTTTATGGTCTGGGCAGGTGCGTAAATGGTGTGACACAAACCATAATCACAAAGGATCACTATTAAATAGTGAGAAAAAATGTAGACATGTGTCTTGGAGAGGACAGCTAAAGGTCTGGGACATATTCTGTGGTGCTGGTTACTGGGGTTGAAACATGAAACAGAGCAGAACATACCAATTTATGCTTAATTCTGGATGACAGGTGAGGACAACCCAGTCACCTGACTCTCTGTTAACCAATGCCCTGCACATTCCTGCTAGGTATATTGTCAGGTATATTCACAACATACCTGACAAAGGGTGTGTGTGTGCAGTATAGATTCAATTATTATTCTACCAGCTCTAAAGAGATCAGGGTTATACTGAGAAAATATCTCAGAGATATGCTATACTGGAGTTATACTGGGATGTGTTAGCACATGGGTAATAAATATTTATTATTTATTTTTCTTACCTGGAGGATTTATAGCTGTTCCTGGGGAATAAATTGGGATATTTGTAGGCAAAATTCACAAAAAAAAAATAAAATGCTGCATTAAAACATTGTAAAGGTTTTTTTTCAGTGCATTATACATTTAGATTGAAGGTAATGTTTTAAACATGAAGCACAATTTGGCACAATGCATATTTTTTATTTAAGAGGAGTTTGTGATTTTAAAATCATCATCTCCGCCAACAGAGACAGTATGTTTTACTTCTTTCCTTTTGCTGATTAAGCAAAATTATAAATATTTCACCCTCTGCAGCAGAAACTACACAAATATATTTGCCTTCTGTCTTCTTATGTCATGGGCAACATTTCCAGCAATAAACACATTCAGATTCTGACTTTATTATTATTTTGTGTTATTCTAAGTAATTATTTAGCTCATTGCTACCCATTTTTTGGTTTATATACTGAATTTGTGAAATTTGTCATATATCCAGGGAGTCTGGGGGAGAAAAAATGACAGTGACTGGTGTTGCTACTTTCATTTGTCTCGTGTGCAAATAAGTAAGTAAACAGATCCACCATCTTTGAGATTGGAAAAATTGGTATTCCTAAACCCAAAAAAGGGATAATTAGGAACCTAGGTTGAATTACACTGTTTTAGCCAGAGTATGAATCTGATTTACACTGTCAGAATAAGGTTGTCATTACACAGGTTCTAATGACACATCACCACACAATATATGACACTATATGTACATAGACCTCTGCCTATCAGTCTAGAAGGCGATCCACCACTCCACCAATCATAGCCATGTTGGGCCAAAATATCATCGCGGACATGGCTTCCTTGAGAATAGAATTTTCCAAGACTTCACCTAAAACCCTAGATATCAACCAGGAACCTGCGGCCCTCTATCTCTCCTCAGCAGAGGTCAGTTTTCATGACTCCACTATGGAAAAACCACTGGGAGGAAACTGACTGATAAACGTTGATCAAAAATTATCGGTATGCTGTATTCTAGTGGTGGTCAAACACCAGTGGAAATAACATGGTTTGAAGATGCTTTGTGGCATCAGGACCTAGACAACTTGACATCATTAAAGGCATCAGGAATTGGATGATGCGTGAGAAAACTTCACAAGAAGTTATAAGGTGAATCTGAAGCACTATTGGGGCATGACCTGAAGTCAAGACTGGCAGATGCTTGTTAGGAAGGCTGAAATATGAGAAAATGTTTACTTCTTGGGTAGGCCTCACCACAATGAGCACTTTGTGCACACAGTCCCACAATCCCACAAACGTCTCGCAGTTACGTGAGCCCTTCAAAATTTCGAAATTTCAAGGACATCTGGATCCTCTTCTGGCACGACTGGATGGATTTTTCTCAAAAAAATAATCATGCGTTAATTTTGGGCTTGTGTACAGTGATTTCAGATCGAATCAATGTCCTGCGCTTTCGCATTCATGCCCCTTTAACATGTACATTAATTGTGTGGCATAAAGGCGATGCCTTATCCACAACGATGATCATCCGCGGCTTGCAAAATGCACTGTGATTTTACACAGGATGGAGGTGGGTTGGGGCGATGCAGACGGATGTAGAAAACGAACATAGATTTTGATGGCAAACCCATTCAGGAGGATGATTTTTCTGGTGGTTCCTCTTTGATTTCAGAGCGGTTTCCTAGAATTAAATCATAGCTGCCATGTTTGATGATGGCAGCCCGACTCTGTATTGATAATACTCTGGCCTGGAAGGAAAAGGCCAAGAGCATCACGTCTGCCTGTCTAGCTCGGTAGCTAACACCGGCGCTGCTGGCAACCGAGGCGTGGCATTTATTGCGTCTGGTGTCTGTCTTGCCAGGGATTCCAGGCAGATGTTGTACCCTCAGACCTGCTAAGGGGTCTGACTCCCGGGACGATTGACTCATCTATGCCCTCCCCTCCTCCTCAACCCCACTTTCATTTTCATTTCAAAGCTGGGAGGGATGGATAGCATTTCTCCAAGAATAAAAAGGAAGCCTCTTTAAAAAATGAAGGAATTCAGAATATTTATAAAGACGTGTGAAGGGAGGCTAGATTTAATGATGTGTCATCGGGGAGCTCGTCTGCAAGGGGCGGGGGGAGAGGCAAGGTTGCCCTAGAGCGTGCCAGCCGTGTGGAGGAAAGGGATTTCCGCACAGGACCCCCATCTCCAGTAAGTACACTCCAATTATCCGCCGTGTCTTCCCCCGTCTCCCTGCTATGCTACTGTCGATTTATTTATTACTCATTGAAGATGAAGGAGCATCAACATACACTCAAGTTTATACCTATATAAGTGAACAGCAACAAAAACTCACAAGTTTCTTAATAACTATTTAGAGAGTCGGGCCTAAAATGGTTGATTTCAGTCATGTATAAAAAGTGTGGCGAATCTGATTCCTCATTAAGGGTAATTATTGAATATCTTGGGAAAAATCGATACAGTTTGGGAAGGTGGATCTTGTCTGTGTCTTTAAAGTTTTAGCTTGTTGTGCTCTTGCTGTACAGCTACGAAAGACTGAGGCCCTACCTGTCAAACAAATCGTTCGCACTATGATAGTTTCCTCGCAAAATGATCTGGCAAATTTGGGTACAGCCAATCCATGTACTCTAACCCCCCCCCCACCAACTAAACATGAAAATGCTTATGTGGAGATAGGGAGACAGCAACCCAGGCTGCGAACTGCAGATTCAAGGGAGGACAATGAGGTGGGCATGTCAGATAACCTGCCATAGGACAGGAATGACACGCCCATAAACCAATAAGCCAATAAAAAGGGACAACTCTCCAGGCTCAAGGAAGTAGCCCAATTAAATTCCACCAGTACTACAGATGAAGGAGGCATCACAAGGAAACAGAAAGTGTGAGACTTACCCACATGAAAGAAAGCCAGGCCTCCTAACTGCTGGATGCATGACAGAGTTTGTGAGGCACTTTGACGGCAGTTTGAAACGACACCTTTCGTTTTTCTCGTCACTTTTTGTTGGCACATTTCTCGCTCCATTATATTTTACAGGAAACATGAATGAGTACCTTGTCTCACCTCAAACGCTGCTATCCAGCAAACTGCCGGGCCTCCTCTGCTGCTCCACTGCACTTTGAAAGAACAGAGAGAAATTAAAATCATATAGCATAAATTATCGATCCGGCAACGAGGCAGCTTTGAGGTTTTTTCCTACCCTCCGCTATACAAAGTTGCAGAAAAAGTTTCCGATGACGATGCTACACAAATCTGATAAAACTGACTGGGGAGTCAATTAAAATAGTGTCAGAACAGGAATGATATTTTATTAAGTGCTAGGATGCCATTTAACAGGAACATCAAGCGACCTGTCTGCAGGTGCATGTGTAGACGAAAAGGGTCCATGTGTCACAATTTCGAGAAAACATCTGTCAGATCCCACGAAACACGGACTCCTGAAAAATTAAGCGTAGCGGTTCAATTGAAAAATTATTCCTTTTCCAACTGAATTATGTCTCCACTGTTAAATTCCGTATTGAATTTTTAAAATTGGATTTTAGATTTTTTTTAATGAACTTCAAAAACCATTTCTTGATGCTGGGTATATACCATGTAAGCTCCCTGTAATCTTGTTCAACTTCAAAGGCCAACATTTGCAGCACCTTCGACTCACTGAAGAAAAATAGCACAATCAATTAGTCATTCGGAGCAATTTGCTACAGATTGGCTCTGATTAAATATTTCCTGACATACAGGGGGAAAAAAGGAGCGGCTGTATAATGTAGGAACTATGGAACAGCAGAATTTGCAATCGATTCTGAGAGTTCCAGAGCAAACCCTGAGCTTGAATTAACTTAGAAAATGACTGTATTAAATGCAGTAAATGAGGCTCAGAGTAAATTAGCTGCCAAGATGGTATGCTTCAGAAATCAGGGGCACTGGGCGAGTCTAGGACCCGGGAATGACATGGAAAGTCAGGGTCTCAGACCCCAAGCAGGGAAAGAAGGTTCCAGCCTCTGTACCAGCACTTTGGAATGCTGGGGGAATGCCTGACACAGACCTCTCCTGGGTCGCCCTCTCGGCCTCACACCGCCTCAGCCCCCATAACTAGCATTTATCACCATTTAATTTATATCATTCCCCTTCTCTGTCTTGTTTTCAACATTCATCTATCAGCGTATGTCACCCTCTGTTCTGCACAGTAATTGTGGCCGCACTTTCCCTTGGGAACACACATTATCCCGTTTAATTATATTAGTTGTCATATCGTAGCGTATTAGCGCACACATATCACGCCCTGATTTCACACACAAATATTTATACTGTCATACATACCCAGTAATAAGACACCAGCCACACAGAGAGGAAGAGAAACAAGACTACGGCTCTCATGAATTAAATCTCTGTGTCATTAAGCACTAACTGACTGTGCCGGTGCTCACAATTCCAGATTTAATTATGTATGTCCCTATAATTATTTCTCTACTGAATTTAAATTTTCTATTATTCCAGCTTGCAAAGGCGCAGTCATTACGGCTCGTCTATAATTCAGAATGTTCGGCTAAGGGAAAATATTTCTTTTTCTTTCTCTCTTTAGCTACAAAGCAATTAACGCTTTGCAGATATACAACAAAGAACGTATAAATACAAAGTAGGAAAGAAGAATGTTGTGTTTCATAACCGTGCTAGCCAGTGTCAGGTTTGCTAATACAGAAGGTGGTCAACATTGGTAGGAAATGGGAGACCAGTAATATCTTCCAGCTATTTTAGCTGGGGGAAAAAAAACAAAAAAAAAAACACAATGTTCATCATAATATTGGCGACACAAAAAGCAAAGTTCATGGGGAACTTGCCAGCTCAGACACGGTGAAGAACATCCAACAATCTGGGCAAACTTTGCCCTGAGATTATGAAAGGATTCTACACTCACTGCTGATTGGTCAGAAAACTCATTCACAACCTGTTAAGAACATGACAAAACAAAACAAAAAGATAACCCAAGTAGGATCTCATCACGACAATGATATTGGTTACTTCCAACGTCCTGATACCACACCCACCTCGGGGGAAATAAACTGCTTGTTTCTTTGTTCGTTCTGAATCATCGAGCAAAGAATGCACCTTATCCGGCATCATGTGTCCCACTGCGTGTCAAACAGCTCCAGCCAGCCTGGGGGAGGAGCACAGGAGAACACCTCCTCCAGCTTTCATCTCAGGAGCCCAGGCTCCATCTGGGTGATGGCTGGTGCTCCCAAAGACAATAGGAGGAGGGACTGTGACCTTTGCTGCTATCACTTCCACTCAGTGGTCCTGTAACACCAGGGACACAGTAGCCAGGCTATCCTGCACTTATTTCCATAATGTTCATGCAAAGGCCTTGATTCCAGATCACAAGTATTGCTGGAATAACCTTCAATGACCTGATGTATTGGTTTGAAAGGATTTCAGTGAAGAGCCTGTGTAGGGCTTTAAATGACGACTTCATTTTCTGTATATCATTTGGCTTTAAATATTAGGAGTTTTAGTGTTTTTCTCACATACAGTGTCAGATGCTTAAGGTCTGGGGTCTCCAACTCTGGTCCTGAAGAGCTACTGTCCAGTAGGTTTTCTATCCTATCTGGCTTCTGATAAGCCACACCTGTTCTCAGGTAAGTAATTCAGTAAGTAGACAGTAGTTCTCCAGGACCGAATTTGGAGACCCCTGCTTTAGGCTGTTAGATCACAAACTAATTTCGTTCATGATCCAGTTATATTAATCACACGCAGTAAATGGAGTGTATTCAATTTCATGGAGTTTAGTTGAAAATTATTAATTTTGTCCCTGACTTTGTAATTTTCATAAGGGACAGAAAGAATTCATCTTAGTCCAGTGTGAAACACATAATATCCTGTAGAAAACTCGGCTTCCATGCAGAAAGGCTCAGGTGAGATGCATGATCTTCAGATTCAATCCACACTATGACTCCTAAATGTTGCCGGAGCAAGACAGAGCAGCCTGCGGTGGGCTGTTTTCAATAAAGGAAATAAACGTGAAATAGATGTTTACAAGCAGTAATCATTCAGTGGTACATGAGAGACCCCCATGTGGCAGGTCATGTAATCAACCAAAAGCAGGCACTACATTAGAAAGCAGATGCAGTCACAGGGAAATGAACAAGAGCAGAGATGACAGCACTCTAATACATGTTTCCATTTTCTCATTGTAGACTTTGATTCATTCCCTATGGTAATTGTTGGGATTATAAAGTACCTTCGCACTCATTTCTTAAACCTCACGAACATTCCTCATCGTTATCCCTCTAGGTTATATGACAAGGCCTCGGGCAAAATTATCATCAAAGCAGGCGACAGACATAACACGGCTCCTCCAAGCTCTACACAGTTGACAGATATCACTTTTGAAGTGCTCTGAAGATCAGAGTGATGGTGACAGCGCAGGCGTGGCGTGGACAGTGATCTGCTCGCGTGGACAGCAGGTCTGCCTGAAGTTTTGATGTTTCAGAGGCTGGGTGCCCGGGGAGTCAGCTCCAGACATGACATCTCCTGGTCTCCACCCTCTGCCTCTGCTGGACTCTACTTCACAGCCTGTCTTGGACTGGTCCAGCAGCTCCCATCTCACCTGTGTGGGCCAGTTTCTTCGACAAGATGGTTGGTATGAACCACAATGACTGAGAAAGGAAGCAGAGTTGCAGAACCGCTTCAGCACAATAGGCTACACGTAACGTTTCTAAAGCACTTCCTGGTAATCCACATCCGCATTCGCCACACTGTCGCCACATCTGTCACGAGTCCATTCACACTAGATGACTTCAGGTATCACTCATTTCTTTTTTAATCCCACATGTATTAAATATTCACCGCAGAGGATCTTCTCCGCACCTCATGATCCCTTGTCTAGGTTTTCATTCAGTGTTGGCTTTGACTTTAACAATGATCCCAAGAAAAGAATTACAAGGAAAGTCTTGCAAATAAATCTGTATTAAAGTAATTTTAAGAAGGCTGGTTGCCAAATTTAAAGACATAATACAGGATATCAATGGTCTTAAAACCAAGTAATAACAATAATAATAATAAGAAGAATGATAATAATAACAATAATTTGGTTTTAAGACCTTTGCTAACATGAAACCTGTATTGTCTTTCTAACTAATTTTTAAGAATATTGTGATGACATGCTTTACGCAGACATTATTTATATTCTGAAAATGAGCATGACAGTGGTAGGAATAACACAAGGGGGTAATCTATGTAAATAGCCATATGAGAATGAATACAATTACTGTCCAGAAGGACAAGAAATGACCTGATCCCAATTAATCTGGGATCCCAGAGAGGGCTGTCACTGCCCATTTACATCTGCCGCTCCCCTTCAGAAATCTCCGGGCCCCTCAGCAAAGGCTCACCCAAGTGCTGTTTGCCAGAGGCATCGTCTTCCCCGACCGATCTGCGGGTCTCCGCCTTTCAGATCTGACAGCGGGAAGTGTAGGCATCCCCGGGCAGATGAAAACCATTCAGAGCAGACATTGCCCAGTTCCTGCTTCAAAGGGCTACGGCCAGCACACCGACGACGGGAGTCCAGGAAAGGCCGGCGAATGTGAGATCAACCGCGCCGCTCCAGCAGAGGAGGTAATGCAGTCATACTTATCATTCTCCAATGTTTTTTTACATGAGCGGGGAAAAAGGCACACAGTTCCAAGGTTAGCATTGCCTATTTTTTATGATTCCACTAATAAAAGCACAGGGCATGTAATGAAGGCAACACCTAAAGTCTGTTAGCTGTTAGCTGTTCAGGGCGCAGGATTTATCCACATAAAATGTCACAGGATGTACAATGTCTGTATCTGTGCAAATAAAGATACCTTCACTTTGAAATATTACTGTACTCACATGCCTAGTATTTCCCACAGAAGAGAGATACAGGAAGGTTACTTATTCAGAAAAATAATAGGCCTAATTTACCCCAAAATATAGGGTAAAAATAGTATAAACCATTACAAGAATTAAAGGCATGCAGTGACCCTCTCCTGATTTGCTTTTAAGCTACTCCTTTTCAAAATCTAGAATCACAGCTAACTACTTTGTATTTGCATCTAAAAGTATTTAATCTACATAAATGCCCTTCTAAAATGCTTGCATACTCCTTTCACCTTTTAGGAAATTCAAATCAGTGATTTAAATATGCCTCCTATTATAAGCAAAATGAAAAAAACTCTCCGTGCTCAGGCCTGTGCCCGACAAAGTTATGATCTGCATTTGACCAATACGGATATTCAGTGCTAATAAAGTTTTACAGCAAAGCAGTAATTCAGTAATGGCCAAGCAAGAGGACAGGGCTTGGAAAGACATGTTACGTGTTATATTTCCGTCTCGCTGCTAATTCAGAGCATGGTTATCATTAGCCATCAGAGGAGAGGCTTGAGCCTAGTGTTTTTTCACGCTAAGTGCCACACAGCCCACCATAACATTTTTAAAGTCCCTCATTAGTGGTCGTGTCAGTGTATAATGACTTTAACGACACCGTCATAAAAACTCCAGAATTAGCTAATGTTGCGACAGCTTTGAAGATCAGTTCAGGAGCCAATGAGAGAATCTGGTGCCTTTACAGTCTGAGTTATTTTGCCCGAAGGACTTATTTAGCTCACAGTTTTACACTTTTGTGAAAAAGCCCCATTTGGGTTCAGTTGCTTGCTGAACTGCCCCATATTTCACATGAACCCATTCACACGTCCAGGTCCTTCACCATCATGCCACCTGCTGCCTTGTTATGGAAATGCATCCTCACGTATGGGACCTTACCGTTACCGTTTCAGCAGAGTGATGAACATTATTACATTATCACACACATATCTGTTTACCGTGGTAATGAGTCCCAGTGTGAGTTCTGTCCCCGCCCCCCCCCCCACACCCCCCCCCCCCCACCACCCCAACTTCCCCAATCATCACAGGGATTCACATCATGTGAATTCACAGGGGAGGACAAGAGGAAACTAAAAACAGCCGGTGCAGGCTGTGTCTTTGTTTTCTGCAGCTCCCCGCACAAAACAGCAAAGGATTACTGGGCTGCGTTGGCCTACTTCCTTACATTATCGCTGTTACTTCCCCGTCTTGCTCTCCCTCGCACGGAAGACGCCACTAGTCCAAACCAGTAAACGGTTGTTCCCACAAGCATGCAACCGATCCTCCGATCAGCGGGCAACGTGCCAACTTAAGTCCCTCCAAACTGTTGCATATCTTCCCGTTTGCTCGTATCAGGTTTTTATGGCAGTGGCTTTTAAAGATACTTATGATAGACAGCGACGGACGTGGGGGCGGGGGGGGGGGGGCGGGTGGGGGTTTCATTCACAACCACAGAATGAAAACAAATCCCCATAAAAGAGAGAATGGAGTTCCACAGAAGTAATCAAGCCCCGAGCTCTCAAAGCGATACTATCCACTCCGACAAATCCCGGCTCGCAGGCCTTGCGGGCCTGTTACGAGTTCTGACACTTGCTGACTTTGCCAAGATCCCTCCATCACGAAACCTGTAATACGGCAGAAATCTACCTCAGCCTCGGAATTTTTTGCTGCCATCCGTCGCTCTCGATCGCTCACTGACTACCCCCAGGTTACAGTGTTACGGGTAATGACAAGACGATCTTTCATGCAAGGAATGGCCTATCAGAGCTTACAAAAATAAACACACAGCGACGAGCATGCTGACAAGTCCATGAAGACGGAACGAGCTGGGGATGACTCGGCCTACACCCCCCTCCCACCCCCCACAACCCCCATCTCAGACTTGTCATGTTTGAGAACCTCTCGGCCCAGAATGAGTTTACACAGCACCCAAGGTCAAATACCAAACCAAAAGGCACCTGCGTGCTTAAAGTCAGGACATGAACCCTCGGTATTATCTTTGGAAGAGTTATCTTCCTGGCGCACAGGGTCTATTGGAAATAAATAATTTAAATCTCTTCTGGGGATTTAGAAAATGCAGGCTTCTGTCTGACGACAGATGCCAAGGAAAGAGCCCACAAGAGGCTGGCATTGTTTCCTGGCTTGGATGATAATGTCACTTAAAGACAAACAATACCGGAGAAAATGAAGTCAGGAAAAGTGAATGCATGAATAAAAAGCTAACATTCGTGTGGCTGCTACCGGTTCTGTGGTATGAATGTGCCCCCCTCCCCCAGTGATGGCCCTTAAGTCTCACCTCATGGAGACAGACTGCCACGGAGGACTGAGGCAGGAACCTGCGTCGGACCCCTGGGGTAGGAAGGTGGAGGGCTCAGCTGTCACCAGAGAGTCGGGCAGGGAGGAGCAGGGGGTGCACAGACAGATACAGGAAGCTAGGAGGAGGACGGGAAGGGGGGCTGCGAGATGAGATTAAATGATGAAAGAATTGCTAGATAAATACGATCTCACCCCATAAAGAGCAATTACCCAAAGACGCACTGAGCGGAGTCAGCGCTTGTGGACCCTACCTGCTCGGGTTTCCGCGGGCTACAGCCGTACGTGGTTACAGGAGGGGACAATAGGGACTCTGACATTAAGGAGAGGAGTATTGTTCTCAATAATAGCATGCAACTGATACTCACAGTGCCACGCTCTGATCTCAGGAGGGTGGATGCAGGATTTTGGTCTGTGCAGAAACACCGCAGAGGGGTCATGCACCCACAGCAGTATCACGGTCCCACTTCAGGCCGGCCAGCCGAATACAGGGCCCAGAAGTATGAGGAATACGAGGAATACGAGGAATACGAGGAGCGGAGGATATCTCAGTAATGACAGCGGCAACAAGCGCGATGATAACAAGGGGACGAGATCGGGCGGTTTCCTCACGGCAAGCGTGCCTGTAATTATGGGCTGTCTTGCACGTGCTATCTTAGGCAGACAGCCTGTGATGTAGACAATAAGTGGCTGGAGCATCTAAAACAAACAGAGACCCAGACAGTGACTCATGGGAAGGAGGCGCAGAGCTTGACGAGTCTCTGTTAATGACACCCTGACCTCTGGCTGTGAGACGTTGACCACTTAGGGCTAACCGTGTCATAAGGCCTGGAGGAAGTTCATTACAGTCCCGTTAAAGAAACAGACACAGATGGGAGTCTGTGAAATCAAAATGCTTAATTACAGATGCCAGGTGCACATGCGCTTGCACGTATACATCCACACACACACAGACACATACACACACATGTTAACAGACAGCCAGTTAAAATCACGTAACGATGGAGTAACGCTCATCGAAATGGACCGAAGCCAAGTGGCTTAAAGGGGATTACCCTTGCCTTGATTGAGCATCTTAGATATTTCATGAAAAGCTGCATTCAAATGTATTTTATCATTTCCACATTCATTTGCTTAAAAAACACTTTCATCTAAAGCAGTTAATTGGATTTTGACTAATTCCATTTGATAACGCTGGTTGCACATCATG